>NC_090208.1:5100000-5217500 GCF_033026475.1 Channa argus
CTTCCTTTCTAACTTTCATGTTGCCTGTTTTAAGTTGTGTGTTTGTGAACTATACCATGGAGATCAGCTCTGCTGGTTTACTGCCTTCTTTTTCAGAGGGGCAACACTATCGAGTATTGTAAGTAGTGAGGCTGCAGAATTGTCAACAAGATAATCTACTTGTGCAGGAGTAACATTAAGGAAACTACTTTCCATTGTATTAACATATGGTGAAGCAAGTGAGGAAAGAATCATTTCTTTAAATTTGTTCAGAGCATTTTCAATTCAATTCCCTAACTGCTGTATAGTGTAATAGAAATTTTTCCTCTTGGAAGAATTGTAGACAGAACTCAGCGTGATGAACCATCTCAGTTTAATACATGCCGGCATGGAGAAGAACACATGTTGAGTGTTGTTTCTTCTGACTTGTGTCTCTCAAACCCCTTCTATTTATACTCAAACACAAGAAAGGAACCACCCTCACAAAACATGACTAAAGAAACCAGGTCCACGCAGTGTACAGTCATCGTCCTTGTTCCTTTCTAGGTTCTCTGAAGATGTCAGTTGAGAAGCAATAAAACCCTTTTATTGCACCTTCTTGTGGATCTTGTGACCCCAGGACTCACTATCTACAACGTTGCTTTGGGCCTTGTAACAACAAAGTGCCTACTGTGATCTTAAGCAGTCCTCTAAACATGACACACCCTGTGACTTCTTGTCCTCTTTGTGACATCTTCAATAAGCCCATCTTGGTTAATTGTTTGCTAATTATCTAACCATATGACTAAATTTACTTTCTTCCCTCACAATAGTCTGTTATTGTAAATTCAGATGTCATTAGAAAAAGGTCAGACAGAAGAGAATTATGAGGAAATACAGTTAAATTATCAGTTTTAATGCACCATGTTGACAGAATTGTGATCTCTGGTTTAGTTGTTCACTGTATGCAGCCCCTTCATTACAAGGTCTAAGGTTTGACAAAAACAGTGAGTGGGTTTATTTAAATTTTAAATCTAAAAATGAATTAAACACAGTTACTATCAGCATTTACATGAATGTTAAAGTCACTCACTATAATAACTTTATCTGTACTAAACACTAAATTCAATCAAAAACTCTCACTAACAAATAATAGTGGTTTTTGAGTTTTCCAGTTTGGGTGTGAAAGACTAAGAGTAAGACTCTCAAATGAGTTATAACTATGTTTAGGTCTAGGAATTATTGATAAGCTACAATAGAAGATTGCTGCTACTCCTCCACCTCAGCCTGTGCTTCTAGGAACATGATCATTAATATGACTCATTTAAACTGACATATTCTTCCTGCTGCAACCAAGTTTCAGTGAGACAAAATAAATCGAATTGATGATCGTTTATTAAGTCATTTACTAACAGAGATTTAGAAGAGAGAGATCAGATATTTAATAATCCACATTTAATAGTTTTGGGGTTTTGTTCTGTAAGAGGAGTCGTCTTAACTTTTATTATGTTATCATGATTAACTCCTCTTGTGGTCGTTTTTAGTTTATGTAATTTAGTTGGTCGGGGAACAGACACAGTCTCTATAGGTATGTGGGAGTTGTGGGGGGGGGACTGTTGTAAGGATACTGCAGAGAGGCGTGTAGGACTGGATCTCTGCATCCCAAGCTCAACTCTGGATTGTCATACTTTTGGTTGTCTAATAAAACCAGCCATATTTCTGGATAAGAAAGCTGCACCATCTAAAGTAGGATGGATGGCAAACTTACACACCGATGAACCGTCACCCAGCCAGACTGGCTTCCCGGCTGCTCGGGAACTCCCGGGGTACAGCTAACATGGGCTACGCTAGGTCGGTCCGCACCACCTACCTGAGTAGCTGGATTAGTTCCCACTCCAAAGCTGTAAAACACTTTTTACAGATCTTATTATTGCTAAAGGAGGCAGAGGAGGGTTAGCAGTTGCTAACAGCTAGCTGCTAAGCTAGTGGAGCTAGGATAAGTAAAATCACGTCTCAGGTAGTAACTGCTGAGTAGAGAAATCACTTATTTCAGTAAAATAAGAGTAAGATTGATCAGCAAACTTTCCTGCAGCAGAAACAGGAAATGACACAATGTGCTCACTACAGGAGGAAGGTGTCGCTGCAGAAAATGCAAACAAATATAGAAAAAAAAATGAACCTGTGCTGAGTTTGACAATAAGTGATATTAAGTGTACGTGCACATTAAAAACAGTGGCCCTAATATCAATACTTGAGGAAATAGGGACTTGATGGAGAGTTATCAACCTTAGATTTCACCAAGTTATAAGCTGGAAAATAAAATCAGCTTTGACAATAAGTATCAAAATATTAGAAAACTTGTCACATTAGACAAAAGCTTCAACTGTCAATTTTGCCGAAACCAATCGTCCAGTAGGACATATTTACCTGAGCTTAGACTGGAACTAGGGGGAAACTGTTAGCTTGGTTCTACCCAGACTTTAAAAATAGAGCAGCAACTAAATGGCATAATTAATAAGCCTACTGACCTTCTATGGCAGCAGCACTGATCTACCATAGTGATGACCACATAACCCGAAACACAGACTCCAACTCACTACAGAAAGGCAGGAGGACCCTCACAATGTGGCATCTGCACCACCATCCCCAACAGGTTACACTGTGGGATGTTATTTTCACATTTTCTACTGCAAAACAGGTTCACTCACAAAATACAATCAACCGAAAACATTACCTCTGCTTCGTCTCATTGGCTGTTGTTGACGTTCATGATGTAATATTTGGACGCCCATGTATGTGACATCATGTGTGATATCTTCCTCAGTGTTTACTTCATCAGCTGCAGTGAAACAAAATGAACAATGGTATAAATTTACTCTACTGTGTAAGAATATTAGTGAATTTTTATGTTATGGAAACAGAGGAAATTTGTTATTTAAGTCTCTAATTATAAATCTGTAAATATGATGATTAAAAAGAAAGATAACAGAAAATGTCACGTCATCATGTACAACTGTAGAACATGGGTGTAGATACATTTTAAACAGAATTCCTACATTCTACATAAATCTCACTGTCTCTCACCTTTAAGTTTCCTCTGAATATGTGGTCGCACAAGTAGAAGCAGTAACACCAGTAGAACTGGAGCACAAATCAATGGAATAGACAATAACACAGGCTGAAGATGAGAGGACGGAGCTGAGGAAGTAGAAGTAGAGGAGGAGTAGGTGGATGTAGGTGGAGGTGTGGTGGACGGTTTTTCTACAAATGAAGCCAAGATGATTTTTTAATTTAATAAGTTACATTATGAACCATGACTCTTCAATACAGAAAACTCCACTGAAGACTCTGAAATCCTGACCTGTGATGTAGATCCAGCTGGGTGGAGACTCTCCATGACTGCTGATGTGACACTTGTAGAGGCCTTCATCAGACTTGGTAACATGGTGGATGGTCATGTGACCTGTAGGCTCAGTCCTGATGAGGGAGCCATCTTTATAGAAATCAGCTGGGAGCTTGGAGGGAGGCCTCTTTGTTTGACAGTGCAGAGAGACATCATGTCCCTCCATCACAGGGAGGACAGGACTCTGCAGGATCACTGCTCCACCTCAACACAGAGACAAACTACAGCATTTTATCCATTTCCACACAGCTTCATCAACACTAACTCCACAGTCTGATCTTACCAGTGACAGTGATGTTGATGCTGTTACTGGTTGATCCGTCTCTGGACTCACACCAGTAAACTCCACTGTCCTGTGAGCTAATGTATTTGATGAAACAGGAAGAATCATTACATTTTCCCCAGTTAGCTCCACACTCAATCCTGTTGTCTCTGGTTGTGTTCCTCCACAGTGTCCATCCAGCAGAGCTGTCGTCCTCACAGCTCAGAGACACAGACTGTCCTTTAAACAGCTGAGAGCTGTTGGAACTCACGGTGAGACGAGCTGTGGGAAATTCAGTGTTTACAGTATTGCTTGCTTCTTATGGTTGTAGTTCAGCTAGTGCAGCCATTGAATTCCCTATATCAAAATATCTCTATTTCTGGCTGAAAAATGCCTCCAGATGACATCATTTGGAGGAATTATGGAGGAGATTGTGTCATCTTTTTACTCTTTTACTCTTGCTTATAATCACGGTCAATCTGCTTTTTTGAACTCCTAATGATGAAAAACTCCTCCGGGTGATGTCATCTGGAGGAGTTTTTCAGCTAGAAGCAGAGAAATATTTTAATATAGGGAAGTCAGAGGGACGTTTAAAAGCATTAATGTAAATGTATTGTTCAATGCCCTAAACTAAAGCCATACAGAGCCAGTTGAACATTGGTGAAGTCGCCCTTGAAGAGAGAATGATGACGATTGACAAGATGCACAAAGAAGTGAAACTTAAAAACAAAGCCCATGAATTCTAGTTCCCACAGTGATGGTGGAGTCAGACATTTAACATCTATAGATTATTAGATGAGAAGTTCACCAACCTTGGTTTGTTGTGTCACACAGCAGAGGCATCACAACTACAGAGAAGGTGGAGTGGAATGTTACTTTGACATATGACAACACAGTTCTACTTTAGAGAAATAGGAAACTCGTTCTGAAGAATAAATCAACAAGGATCACAGTCCAACTAACAAGCAGTTGGTTTGAGACCATCAGAGACCTGCACCATGAAGTGAAATATCAGATCCAAACCTGTCAACAGTCAAAATCTTTCAGACAGGATCCTGACGAAGACCAAACCAAGAATGTGGTAAATACTAAATAAAAATGATAGATCGGTCAAATTGTTTTTCTTCTCCACACTTTCCATTGGTGTGAGCAGCACAGTGGTGCAGCGGTTGGTGCTGCACCTCACACCCGGAAGGTCACCGGTTTGAATGCAGCCTGTCTGTGTGGAGTTTGCATGTTCTCTCTGTGCTTACATTAGTTTCCTCCCACAGTCTAAAGACACACGTTAGGTTAATTTGAGACTCTAAAGTGTGAATGTGAGTGTCAATGGTTGTCTGTCTATGTCTCTCTGTGTTTGCAGAGAGACATAGACAGACAACTTTTTTATTATAACAGTAATCCACACAATGTTAAATTGAATCATATGACAGGACCAGCTACTACAGGAAGACAAATGATTCTGCTGCCGTGTCAGCTGGACCTAACATGCTTTACTTCATGTATTTTTGTTGTGTATATCACTAATTTCTGTTTTATGGTTTGAAATGTTTTACAGTAATAAACATTTTCTGAAAGTTGCTAAACTGCAAATGTTTTATCCCATTTCTTGAATTTTTTATATGAAGACCTTTAACCATATTTCAACTTGTAACTCACCACCACTCTTCTACAACTCAGCAGACTATAGCAGACTAGAAATGAAATGATTTAAATTGTACAAACTTGTACTTACGGAGCAGAGTTTGAAGAGATGTTTGGTCCATTGTACGACTTGGTGGCTGAGCTGAACACGTTTGATCACAGTTAGTCACACTTCCTTCCTCTGTCTAGGTGAAGGTGTTTTTTTCCCTCCAACACTTGTCACAAAATACCTCTTTAAGTTTATGTTACTACTGTGAAAAGAAAATATTTAAATGAAAATAGTTCATTCTTGGATTGGGGCTTTTATTTATCCAGACTGATCAGATTTTAGAAAGACTCCTTTTATTTGCTATCAACACTTTGTGTTATTGTGATGTAAAGTTTCACCTTGTTTAAACATTGTTTTCATTCAGTCGCTTTGTCCACTTTGCTATTTTTTTAATGTTAAACCTGGTAGTTGAACCCCTGTCAGCGACTTTTTGCCCAATTCAACATGTTGAATCTGCTTCTGTCAGCGTCAGACTGTGGGTGAGAGAGAACACAGTACTAACAAGGCCAGTACAACCTGTACTGTTGTTGTCACTTCCTACAACACATATTCTTGATTAGAAGTAGTTAGAATAAGAGTAAAATATTTGGCTAATGCTGCTTTGTTTGCAGTTTGTATTTCCAACAACTCACAAGAAGCGAAAGCTAATAGTTCGTCCCACTGCAACACCATCAGTTTGGACTGAAACTCAAATCTATCCAAGAACGAAGGACTCCAGTAAAAAAGTAAGTGACTAAAACAACACTTCTTCCATTCTATTGTCATATATTTAATAGAAAATGTAACATGTAAGACATATGTGTACTTATACAGGTATTTACTGAATTCATAAAACTCAAAGCAGAAATTGTAAGACATTAATTCATAAAGAAAAACTTTTAAATCAATGTGTTTTGATTTACAAATCACATTGTGTGATACAATTTAGTGATGTATTTTATATTTTAATTACCTGTTGGAAAACATCCACTGACTCTTTGCACGTCTCCCTGTCACACATTGTCTGCTCCTCACTGTCTTTATACTACTGGTCTCCCAAAGCCTCCTACTTCACTCTGAGGATTGAGGATCAAAGTTTGAGGAGAAATAAGTGAGGATACACAAGAGCATCCTTCACCAAAATCTTTGACTTGATCCACACATCCTTTGTTGGACTACATAACCCTGATTAAAAGAGGTATTCAACACCAAACAGAACGGGAAAGAAGAGGAATCGTGACCTATCCAGAGCAGTGGTTCACCACTTTCATTGTTTATGAGCCTTTCAAATACTACTTGTCTATCAGCCCTTTGCTAATGAAATAAGCAAATAAAAGTGAAAGTCTTTGAGTCATTTTTAGAGTTTGAAGCACTGGTCTAAAGGACAGATATCAGTAAATATGTATTTGAAATAGCAGGTACATACATGTAGAAGCTCCTAACGGCCTCGTGTTCTGAAGATGGTGTCTAAACCAGAGATTATGGCTCTTTATTGAACCTTGACTAAGTTGTACCAGAACAATATGATGATTGATTCATCATATTGATAATTGAGAATGATTTTTTCTGTTACTGTCACAGTGTTTGTGGACTCAATCAGAGCAGCAGAAGTGGAGACATCCTGTTATTTGGAAAGGCAGCTGAAAGCATGACAGAGGCCTCTTGTGGTAAAAGTGTGCAGCTGCACTGATGAGCACATGATGATGAAGCTGTGTGGGAGTCACATGATTTGTACTTGAAACAAAACCTTTGTAAAGAAAAAAAAAAGATTTGTATTTGTAGAAAAGACTTGTAGGAAGGTTGTGGATTAGTGTGGTCGGCTCCTGTTGTGACAAACACACGTCCACAGATGTCACTGAAAGCTCTGTGCAGATCAGTGTCCTACACAGTTATTGAAAGCAGAGACAATTGAGACACAGTGCAACAGATATTTTTCTGATGTCTATCATTTGTTTGACCCATGTTTCAGCCACCTTGGTTAAGCAGTAACTAAACCAGTAAACCCTTTTTTTTCAGTTAAAACAAATGTATATGAATATTTAGCAGTGGATTGATTCAGGTCTTTACATTTTAGAACAAAATGTCGTTGCGCCCGCTGTGACTTAAGTGTTTGTTTCGCTCTTGAACAAATACTGTATTTGAATTCTCCATTTTGTGTTAGAGGCTCAACACGGTGGTGGACTGGTTAATGCTACTGCCTCACAGCTAGAAGGTCCCAGGTTTCAAATCCACCTGCCACCTGCTCCCTTTCTGTGGGGAGTTTGCACGTATTTGATATATAGACTGTTACTGAGCTAAGCGGTCAATGCTGGGAGATCTAATACTAATAAAACTGTGAAAATACTACAAGAATAAATCCTGCACTTGTGAGTTATACTTATACTTAGTACTTGAAATAACTGATTTTTTTAGTATTTAATATTATACCACGGTCTTATTATTACTTATGACTAAATGTATTAAAATATAAAAAGGAAAAAGTCAAAGAAAAATCTGCAAATATTTGGGGTTTTACATGAAAAATTACTTGCCAATCAGTTCACTTCATTGATGAATCTAATAATAATTTCAGCTCTGCTTGCATTGTTTTACTGTACAGATTTTTAATTTTTTTCTGCCTCTTGCCCAGTGACTTTTGGGAAATTATTTATTTTGTACATTTTTGTTTTTTAATCATACACACTTCTTTCATATCATATTTGATATTGCTCATTAGGAGCAGCTTTTAGATGTTTCCTGTTTCTAAGTTGTTAACAATTCTGTTCATAATTTATAGTATTTAGATTTTCACTAAATCCTGAAACTTTAAAGACATTAACTTATTGAACCATTTCTTAGTTGGCGCCAGATCATCTGCCCTATTAACTATTCTTATTGTTCGCTTTTGTAAACTAAAAATGGATTGTGATTTGTTCCAAAGAAAAAATATGTTGTGTCATCAGCAAACAGAATACAGTCAATCAGTTACACATTTCTTTTATATACAAACTAAATAACAAAGGACCCCAGACAGCACCTTTTGGGATCCCACTATTTATTTTATTATGCTTTCTAGGAACAGTTATTTAAGTTAATGTATTGTAATTTATGAGAGTCCAAACATGAGGAATATGTTATTTGGAGGTGAGATTTCGCTTTAATTAATTTTTTTTAAAAAAGAAAAAACTGTACAGTAAAATTGCTTCAAAATCCCTCTAAATAAGAATGATTTGAAATGTTCAGTTAACCATTTAAAACAAAGTCTTTATCACAATTGAAACATGAACATAACCAGCATTATATTTTTACTTTTTATACATATCATTAAAATGCAATTTGTTAAATCTAAACAAATATTCATTACTCTCATCCAGGATTTTCACAATTTTTATTCTATTTCCAATTTGAATTTATCATTTCCAGGAAGGAAAAGACGCTAATGCAACCGCAAGGGGGCACAAGCCAGTGACTTCCGGTACCAGGCCCCAGTCTGCGACAGGAAGAGCATCGGACATATAACACAGGCCAAATGAAACATGCGAATCATGACTTTCATAAGTAAAAATCTATTTATTTGTTATTTACTGTGCATCACCCGTACTGACGGTACTGGGAGCGGTCAGTGGATATTTCCAGTAGCCGTGCAACAAAACTTTAGCGGAAACTAGTTTCTCTGCAGAACCTGCACAATCAGTGGTTGAGGGATTTTCCTTCATGTCATTTAAATCCGCTGAAAAGCCAATTTGCCTCAGTAGAAGATAAAGATGTTTGATTCCAGAAAGATCTTATTTGTGTGTCTCCTCCCATGTTCCGTGATTTGTTTAACCTCTGAAGGTAAGAGCACCGTTATAATCATGACTCGAATAACCCGTTGTCTTTTATTACCAATAACAGCAGTTTATTAAATCCCCGTGAAACCATCTGAGGTGCAGAGGAGCGATAACTTGTCCTCCACCGTCCCTGTGTTAGCCACAACAAGCTGGTTAGCTACTTGCTAACTGCTAAAAACACGTTAGCTTCCAGAGAGCTAACGCTAACGGTTCAACTTCATAGGGTGGAGCACGCGGATACAGCTGCGCACAGAATCCCACACCAGGCAGGAGCTGTGAGCTGTGTCCGGCAGCAGAGACAGAGGAGGACGGGGACCCGGGATTTCACGTCAGAAGATCGTTTTTATGGTTTAGCTTTAATATTGTATCAGAAGACACGAAACGATGAATTTAAAAGGTGTCAGTTTATTAGGTACAGTGCTTTAAATAGAGCAGTGGTTTCAGTTTGTGCTGCTTTATACAGACAGGGGACAGGAGACAGACAGTCTGTCCTCACTGCTGTCATCAATTGGGTGAAGACAATAAAAGCAGCACCAGTATCTTGAAGTAGCCACGTGCTTAATCGTGTCTAGTGTCAGTTTGTCTAGTGGCGGTTGTCCATGGACCACAGGGTCAGTGGTTCGATCCTGGCTATATTTTGAATTGTCTCTGGGCAAGACACTGGACCCCTGACAGCCCATTCCCCTCCCCAGCTGTACATTGCTGGTCCAAGCCCGGTAGAAATTGGGGAGGGTTGCGTTAAAAAGGTGGCATCAGGTGTAAAAACTGCCAAATCAACATGTGGACAATGATCCTCTGTAATGACACTGAACTCATGGGATAAACCTAAAGGACAAAAACCAAAACCTTAAAGTGGTTATGCAGCGTCTGCATAGGCAGCATGTCAGTTCTGCTGATGAAGACACAGAAATATGTTAGTTATTTGTCTTAAGGCAGGCAAAGCAAAAAAACACTTTATCTTAACACTGAGATTCATACAGTGATATTTTAGCTCTGGATAATGTAAATTAAAATCAAATTTAAATGGTACAAATACTGATTGTTTGCTGTTCGTCCTACTGACTTTGGCATCTTATTGTCCAACAGCTACTTGCTTCAAGTAGGCTGCTGAATTTCCTCATTCAGAACATTTTGAACATTTAAACTGGAACATTCTGAAGACAAAAGGTCTCACTGTGTGTTGGACGACAGAGTATTGGTCGACTGATATGGGTTTGTCATTTGCTGATGCTGATATTGAGACAGCAGGGAGCCAGATATGTTTTGTTTTTTTTTGTTTTTTTTTATCTTTCTTTTAGTTTCTTTCTCTGTGTTACATAAAATAGAATTTAATGACAAATGAGAGACAAATATTGAAAATACCTGAATTATTTCAAGCTATTTAAAATAGACGGCAGTCATTGAGAATCAGATCAGAATTAATTTCTATTTAGCAGAAAGAATATCTGATAAAGCTACTTTACTGTATTTTTAAATCATAAAAACAAACTGTTTCAAACCAAGCTGAACATTATGACCATGAAGGAGGATTTAGGACCATTGGAGCAAACTGACTTACTTTAACCTGAAGATGTTCCTAATAAATTGAGTGAAAACAGTCCACAAACCTACATAGACTAAATATCTCCCTTAAATGAAACATACTCTGAATAAAATAAATAAGAGTCATTAAACACTATAGAAATGAGTCACTATCACCTCTCTGTGTCTGCTGGGTTTGGGAGTGTGGGCTGCTGTTAGAATGTCCCACAAATATTCAGTCAGCTGGAAGATTTTAGTAAACTGTGCTAATTGGTTGTTGTACAGTAGCCTGCAGTCAGCTTTCACTTTAGCTCATTAATGAGCAAGTTTTACTTGTTGAACATGTGCTCTGATCAACTCTGATGTGTTTATTGGCTTTTTACCTGCTTTTTGTGCTGATGTGTGAACAACAATTAAAATGTAGCAACATTCTGACTTATCTCCTCAATTACCAACGAGCTGCATCCGGCTGAGTTACTGACACTGATGGGCCCAAACAATTTTGGCCAGAAACAGAAGCCAGCATCCTGCTGACGGTTTGTCCTTGTTGGCTTTTGTTTCTACAATGTACTTTGTTTTTTGACTGTTTGCAGAGAACAAAACAGCGTCATATACTCAACATCACAGATCTGTGGGGTCAGATTTTAACCATGGACCACAAGTCTGAGAGATTTGGTCAATGTACCACTGCCTCTGATACCACATGTTACAAGGAGAAATGAAAAGTTTGCTGCTTTGTAAGAAATTGGATTTGTATAATAATAATAATAATAAACACAATACTTGTAATTATAAAGTATTTCCTTCCCCTTTTGCTACTTAATCAGCCAAGAAAGACATAGATTTTTATGACATGATCCTTATTCATTTCATTTCATTACTCAGAATGAAATCTGTTCTTCTGAAACTTAATATTTCACTACATTCACTGAAATTAATGCTTCACATAAAGAGCAGCAGTAAGCAGTTGTAAGAGTGAACAGAGCTAATAATAATGAGCTTATAATAATAATAATATATTTAAAAATGTCTCCTTACCTGATAAAGATAAAAATACAGCAAACCATGTTTTGGTTCTAATTCCAAGATTTCTCATCAAAAGTAAGAAACTAAGGATTCAGATATTTACAGAACGTGAGGTTTTTACATATTGTGTGTGAAAATGACATTTTTTGATCCATTGTTATTTCAGATGATATTAATGAGTGTTACTCACTTTTCCTTCCTACTTTTCTCTGTGTTTTTGTTTGTTGTTCAAATACAAAAGAGATTCAAGCAAAACCTGGAGATAATGTCATTCTTCAGTGTCGGGGTCCCAGAGAAGGAGTCATCCAACTGTTAGAGTGGAGCAAACCTGACTTGAAGTCAGAGGATTATGTTTTCTACTTCAGAGACGAGCGCATTTATGAAAGGTACCAACATCCACTTTTTCGTGGTCGGGTGGAGCTGAGAGATCCACAGATGAAGGAGGGAAACTTTGCTGTGATTCTGAAGAACGTCACCATCAATGATACTGGAACATATATGTGTTATTATGGAAATGGTGGAAATGGACTTGAGCTCATCAGCAACATCACCTTGACAGTCAGAGACTCAGGTGAGTGAGTGAACACTCCCCTTTAAAAGTATTGGAACAGTGAAGCCAATTCCTTTATTTTTGCTGTAGACTGAAACCATTTAAGACGAGAGATCAACATTGCAGCTTTTATTTCCAGGTATTTACATCTGGATCTGATACAAACTTAGAACGTGGCACCTTTTGTTTGAACCCACTAGTTTGTCATGGAGGTTGGAGGAGGTTGTTTCTGATGTCACTAACACTTGTTGTAGTTTGTTTTGTTTTCTCTCAGCTTCACAATTGCTTGTTTTTCACTCTCAGACATTTTTCTGGCTTCACTTAATGTAACATTGGCCTCAGGTAGCACAGACGGTTACTTCCACACCACTTGGGCCTGTAACCACTTTTATCAATATGCATCATTATTATTAACATTATTATTATAAAAAATAAACAACGATTATTATTATTAGTCGTAGTAGTTTTGTTTTGCATTTATTATTTTTATTTCTACTTTATACCTATCATTTGACTATCACTACCATTGTTGCTGTCAACCTTTTTCTTTCCTAAACACCATCGTCATTATTATTATTATTATTATTATTATTATTAGCATTATTATTATTATTATTATTAATTCAATTCAATTCAATTCAACTTTATTTATATAGCGCCAATTTACAACAAAGTCATCTAAAGGCACTTTACAGAATAAAGTCCAGACTACACAAGTATGTAGAAGCAACCCAACAAATCCCCCTTGAACAAGCCCTAGGCAACAGTGGAGAGGAAAAACTCCTTTTAATGGGAGAAACCTCCAGCAGAACCAGGCTCAGGGTGGGCGGCCATCTGCCTTGACCGGTTGGGGTGAGTGGAAAGTGAAGAGAGAAAAGAAAAGAGCAACGAAAAGCAACAACAAAACAACAACAACAAAAAGCAACAACAAAACAACAAGAAAAGCAACAACAAAACAACAAAAAAGCAACAACAAAGCATTGTACAGGTTGTAGGACACAGAATTAATGGCATACAGTGGTGACAAGTAAATGTATAGAGAAAAGCAGTTTTAACTATAAGCTTGATCAAAAAGGAAAGTTTTAAGCCTAGTCTTAAAAGTAGAGAAGGTGTCTGCCCCCCGAATTTGGATTGGAAGCTGGTTCCACAGGAGAGGAGCTTGATAGCTAAAGGCTCTGCCTCCCATTCTACTTTTGCAAACTCTGGGAACCACAAGTAGGCCTGTATTTTGGGATCGAAGTGGTCTAATCGGGCGATACAGAACTATGAGATCTTTTAAATATGATGGAGCTTGACCATTAAGAGCTTTGTATGTAAGGAGGAGGGTTTTGAACTCTATTCTAGATTTTATGGGAAGCCAATGAAGAGAAGCTAGTGAAGGTGAAATATGATCTCTCTTTCCTAATCCAGTCAGCACTCTTGCTGCAGCATTTTGGATTAATTGAAGGCTTTTTAGAGAGTTATTAGGACACCCCAGAAGTAGGGAATTACAGTAGTCCAACCTAGAAGTAACAAATGCATGGACCAGTTTTTCGGCATCACTTTGAGACAGGATGCTTCTAATTTTAGCAATGTTCCGTAGGTGGAAGAAGGCTGTTCTAGAGATTTGTCTTATATGTGACGTAAACGCCAAATCCTGGTCAAAAATAACTCCAAGGTTCCTCACCGCAGTACTGGAGGCCAAAGTTATGTCATCTAAAGTAACTATATTGTTAGACAGCATATTTCTCATGTTTTTAGGCCCAAAGAGGATGATTTCAGTTTTGTCTGAATTTAGAAGTAGGAAATTGTAGGACATCCAGGTCTTTATGTCTTTTAGACATGCTTCAAGTTTGACTAATTGGTTAGTATCTTCTGGTTCACAGATAAATAGAGCTGGGTATCATCTGCATAGCAGTGGAAGTTTATGGAATGTTTCCTAATAATTTAGCCTAAAGGTGACATGTACAGATTAAAAAGTATTGGTCCTAACACAGAGCCCTGTGGAACTCCATAACTAACTTTGGTGCATGAAGAAGAGTCATCATTAACATGAACAAGTTGGAATCTGTCTGACAGATAAGATTTAAACCAATGTAATGTGGTTCCTTTAATCCCAAATCCATGTTCTAGTCTCTGTAATAAAATGTTGTGGTCAATGGTGTCAAATGCGGCACTAAGGTCTAGTAAGACGAGTACGGACACAAGTCCATTATCTGAAGCCAGGAGAAGATCATTGGTGACTTTTACCAGTGCTGTTTCTGTACTGTGATGAGCTCTAAATCCTGACTGAAAGTCTTCATACAAGTTATTCCTGTAAAGGTGATCACATAATTGTTTTGCAACTACTTTTCAAGGATTTTAGAAATAAACGGGAGATTTGATATTGGTCTATAGTTGGCTAAATCACCTGGATCAAGACAAGGTTTTTTAAGTAATGGTTTGATTACAGCAACTTTATAAGCCTTTGGTACATAGCCAGTTTGTAAAGAGAGATTAATCAAATCTAATATGAACGTGTCTATTAAAGGTAGAACATCTATCAATTTGGTTGGAACAGGGTCTAAAAGACATGTTGTTAGTTTTGAGGAGGCGATAGTTGAACTTAGCTCAGTGAGATCTATGGGTGAAAAGCAGGCTAAGATGGATTGGGGCCTTATTGAGGATTCTAGAGCTGTTGTACATGAAGATCTATCTGTAATATTTGTAGGGAGGATCTGGTGAATCTTTTCCCTAATGGCTACAATTTTATTAGTAAAGAAAGTCATAAAGTCATTGCTGCTCAAAGTTAAGGGAAAACTAGGCTCAACAGAACTATGGCTCTTAGTCAGCCTGGCTACAGTGCTGAACAGAAACCGGGGGTTGTTCTTGTTTTCTTCTATTAATGATGAATAATATGCTGTTCTGGCATCACGAAGAGCTTTTTTGTATGTTTTTAAACTGTTTTTCCAGGCTAACCGGGATTCTTCTAAATTAGTGGAACGTCACTTCCTCTCTAACTTTCGTGTTGCCTGTTTTAAGCTGTGCATTTGTGAATTGTACCATGGAGGTCGGCTCCTCTGATTCACTGCCTTCTTTTTCAGAGGGGCAACTGTATCTAGTATCATACGCAGTGAGGCTGCAGAATCGTCAACTAAATAATCAATTTGTACAGGAGTAAGATGGCTACTCACCATAGTATTGACACATGGTGGTGAAAAAGATGAAGAAATAATTTCTTTAAATTTATTCACAGCATTTTCAGATAAACATCTGCTGTAGTGGAATTTTTCCCTAACTGCTGTATAGTCCGTTATTGTAAATTCAAATGTTATTAGAAAATGGTCAGACAAAAGACAATTATGAGGAAATACTATTAAATTATCAGTTTCAATGCCATATGTAAGGACAAGGTCTAACGTGTGACTAAAACAGTGAGTGGGTTTATTTACATTTTGGGAAAAACCAATTGAATCTAGTAATGAATTAAACGCAGTGCTCAGACAGTTACTGTCAGCATCTACATGAATGTTAAAGTCACCCACTATAATGACTTTATCTGTACTAAGCACTAAATCAGATAGAAAATCAGAAAATTCAATCAAAAACTCTGAATAAGGGACTGGAGGACGGTACACGATAACAAATAATAGTGGTTTTTGAGTTTTCCAGTTTGGGTGTGAAAGGCTAAGAGTAAGACTCTCAAATGAGTTATAACTATGTTTAGGTCTAGGAATTATTGATAAGCTACAATGGAAGATTGCTGCTACTCTTCCACCTCAGCCTGTGCTTCTAGGAACATGATAATTAATATGACTCATTTAAACTGACATATTCTTCCTGCTGCAACCAAGTTTCAGTGAGACAAAATAAATCAATTTGATGATCATTTATCAAGTCATTTACTAACAGAGATTTAGAAGAGAGAGATCTGATATTTAATAATCCACATTTGAAAGTTTTGGGTTTTGGTTCAGTATGAGCAGTAGTCTTAACTTGTATTAGGTTTTTATGATTAACTCCCCTTGTGTTCATTTTTGGTTTAAAAAGTTTAGGTGGTCGTGGAGCAGACATAGTCTCTATGGGGCAAATAGCAGTGTGGTTAAGATCATAATATTCAACAAAATAATAATATTTCCTTGGTGAAAAATTAGAATCCATAACAGCTGCATTTTGTCTGTTGGTAACGTCAGATTCTATAAATATCTCGGACTGTTTATACCTGTGGATGTTGTCGGGTGTTGGAGCGGAGGATGCAGGACAGGTGAGCACATCAGAGCCACAGGTGTTTTCAATGGTCAGTCAGTCTCCGGAGACTGAGATGCTGTGGACAATGTTCTCAGTCAACATCCGTGATCCCAGAAAGTTCGGGTGCAGTCCATCTTGCTTGAAGTACTGAGGACGATCCCAGAAAAGATTGAAATTGTCCACGAAGAGTCCGTGTGCGGAGACTTGTGGTTGAAGCCATGTGTGCAGGCTGAGGAGTCTGGAGAACCAGCCAACACCGCGACCCAGCGTGGGAATTGGGCCGGAAATGAAGAACCGTCTGTCGTGGAAAATCTCCAGTGAGTTGAAAAATGACACGAAGTCACGTTTCAGCAACTCAGACTGTTGGCGTTTGGTGTCATTTGTGCCAACGTGTATCACTACTTTTGTTGCTGTAGGATGTTTTTCAATCACGTTTGGAATTTTCTCCGCTATGTCAGTGACTGTGGCTCCAGGAAAGCAAAACGTTTTAGCTGATTTTAAGTGGGCGTCTCTAACGATGGAGTCGCCAATAATTAGCATGGTCGGACCGGGAGGACGGTGCGGTGGAAAGGTGCGCCGCGGGTTGGCATCACGTTTCCAGCGGAAGCAACAGGGCCAGACCACGGCAGCGTGTCATCGGTGTCCTGGGTCACTGAACAAACAGCTTTGTTCCATGTAGCTCGAGGTATTAAGAGCTGCGAGGTGCTTTGCTTGTGTGGTGGCAACGTTGGAAAACCCCAAGATAAGTTCATTTTTTTTTGCTTAGTTCATTTTCCAAGAGTTTGATGGTTTCTTGCAACTGCGTGAAAACGTGTACACAGTTTGAACAGACCGCCATTTCGAAACTACGGAAGTGACGCGTATTATTATTATTATTATCATTATTATTATTATTATTATTATTATTATAATACATCCATGTGTGTATGTATGTATCCAGTGGACATGTACATGCTACTATTCCCTTCTGTTTCTTTTACTCCTTTCTCCAACACTTACTTTACTTACTTTATTTTTATAGTATAAAAGTTCATATATGTTCTGAGCTCTTCCATTACTCCATGGTCACCCCTTTCCTTTTAACTTATTTAAAACTTATTTATATATTAATTATGGTTATTATTATTATTAATTGTATGAATTATTTACATTTATTTATGTTTTTTATTTATTTATTTAGATTTTATATATAATAATTATTAATTATTATTATTATAATTATTACTCCCTGTTGCTCTGGGTGGAACAGTATGGGTCACTAAACTTCAAGACCACCATCATTCTCTACTGTTTAGCCCTAATAAACAGGCCCCTCCTCAGGGTCTGGGAGCTGTTTTAGACGTGAAACAAGCAGTGAGCTGCCCCTCACCCTCTGGGGTTGAGAGCGACTTGGAGCTAGAGAATGACAGGTCAGAAACAACACACTCAACACAGTTAATCCAACAAACAATGCAACACACCAGCTGGACCATCCTAGACCCCCATGAATAAGTCCTCTGATTGGGCCTCGATATCAACAGGTATTTAGTCACATCCATCATTATTATTATTATTATTATTATTATTATTATTATTATTCATTTTGTTTCATTTTTTTATGGTTTTTGTTTTTCTCTTTCTTTTTGTTTATTTTTTTTAGGCAAAATAGTCTATTGTGTGGTTTTTCTTTTTTGTTGTTGTTATGAATTCAACAAAATGTAACATTGGCCATTCTGGAAATCATAGAGTTGGTTATCAACTGGTTGTGTGAGGCCTGTGTTTTCCTGTCGGAATAAGAGAGTGTTCATGTGAAAGTTCTTCCTTAGAGGCAACTTTGGCAGAAACATGTATGAAGTACTTATGCAGATGTTACAGTGATGCAGAGAACTTTTCACACTGCAGAGAAAGTTTGCGATAGAAAAAAACAAGAAAAGCACAAGAAATAATACAATTATTATTTTCTGCTGGCTGAAATGAAGATAACATCTGTAGAAAAACATTCTAAATAATGGTCAAATATTAAAAATCTAAAAATAAATAAATCCAATCAAAAATAGAATGTGTTTATGTTTTTCCAGATGATGAAGAGCCTATTATCAATATATCATACAAAAAATAAAAATGAGCATTAGTATTTGACAGAGAAGCAGTTAATCCTAAAGTCTGAGTCACTGGATTTTTAATTTGTAATGTAGTGGTTAGAGATTGCATATAAGAGCTAATTTATAATATAATATGTTAATCTATTGTACAATGTATAGGTTGTACGCTTGTAGCTTGTTTATCATAGATGGGAAGATTCATTTAACATAACAGTAGGATGTGGATTATTTTTTTTAATAAATAACAATCACCACAGAGTTTTCTCCTCAGATTATTGTATCTCGGACAAAATGCTTGACAGTGTCTGTGCTTATTACACTTATTCCATCTTTGACTGCAGATCAGAGAATATAATTATTCATTAAAAAAAATAATTCATACTGTTACGTACAGGATTCTCCTGTGATTATAAATGACCACACTAGTGACATTGACTTTAAGACTCGTCTCCGTCCTCTCTGCTCTGGCAGCACAAACTAGCATGTTTTATTTTTTGTGTATCATAAATTCAGAAAAACTATATCAACTACACCAACAGCCTATGATGATCCTTCACTATTTTATGGATATTTTATTCTAGTTTCCTTTTCTGTTATGTGATCACAGTGTTTAGTTTACTCAGCAGAAACTCATTTTAACAAACTTCTCTGCAGTTATCACTTCATCATTTATTATATTAAGTTCTTCATTCATAGTTCTCTGCATGTCTCCTTCACATGAACATGGTCTAAGCCTAACAGAAAAACCCAGCCTGCTCAGAATCCGTTAATAACCATCTTTGTCATAGCTGTTATCCAGTGTTGGGCTCAGTGAAGCCAGATAAACACAAGAAAGCCAGAATAAGTTAAACTGGCTTTGTGATACAGGCCCTGGTGTCACTTATCAGTCTGAAACCAACATCACAATTTTGTACAGTTTTGCAGAATTTGTTGAATCTAGACTCCCAGAAAAAAGTCTGAGAGGTGGAAAAATGTTCTTGTACAAAGACCATTGTCTGACAGTAGTTGAAGTTCAAGAAATGGATTCATCACCTACCTGATGCCTCATTCTTAACATCTGGTTCTGTTCTGGCAGGAGATGGAGGTGGAGACACTGAGGACGGAGGAAAGAAGGATGGACGTGTTGGACTGATAGTTGGTCTGTCAGTTGTTGGTGTGCTTGTTGTTGTTGGTGCAGTTGCTTTAATGATCTTTAGAAAACATCATGGTCAGAATTTACACCAACCTTCTCCTCCACAAACAAGATCTCCACTGGTTTCTGCAGCAGGTCCAGAAACAGGTCAAGAAACAGGCGCAGAAACAGGCGCAGAAACAGGCGCAGACACAGGTCAAGAAACAGGCGCAGAAACAGGCGCAGACACAGACGCAGACACAGGTCAAGAAACAGGTGCAGAAACAGGCGCAGACACAGGTGCAGACACAGCTGTGTAAAATGCTTCAGCTCTGTTTCTTCCTCAGTCTGTCAGAGTCCTGCTGCTGTTTCACCAGTGACTGTTGGATGAAACCCAACAGTTGGAGGAAACCCACGACCTCCAGTGACCTTCTAGCTGTGAGGTGGCAATGCTAACCACTCCACCACCATGCTGCCCAATGCATTTTATTAATCCAGTCTTTAGTAACAGAAGGTGAGTAGGACTCATGTTTGGACATGTGAACACAGGTCTGAGGAATAAAATTCAAACACACCAGTTAAAGGTTTGATACAAACCTGCAGTGCCTAAAATCACCTTGTGCAATGTGTGTACAATGTGTAATAAGGCTCAAAAGAAAGTAGAAATAGTGAGTTCTGTAGTCACAAAGTCTACAGGAAGGTACAATAAAAGCATGTAATTGCTTAACGAACTGCATGAAAAGAAAACCGACTGGCAACTGCTTGCACCTGGTTTCTTCAGTTAAGCTTTGTGAGGGTGGTTCCTTTGTTGAGTTCAAGTATAAATAGAAGATGCTGATATGCTGTAGTGTCCATGTGTTAAATAGAGATGGTTCATCACGTTGATGATCTTGTAAAACTTGACCAATGAAGGGGGCAATTTTCTACAACACACTGTCCAACAGTATCTCAGTGAATAATGGCACAAACCAACATGACTCCTCAGATCATCAGGTCAGTTTCTTGGGGTGATTGTGCTTTTAGCTTTTAAATCATTGCTTACAACTTAAAACTTATTTTCCTTGACTAATGATACATAGTGGACTCTGATAGTTGTCTCATGTCCTTTATATTTTTGCAAGGATGTTTTTTTTAACCTTTATGTATTTATTAAATTATTTTTTTAATGTGAAGTACTGTGGTCACCTTGATGTTGTTAAGGTGCTATATAGGTACATTTGATTAGTTGAAGCACCTTTAACAAAGTATAAAGCAAAAGCTGTGAATATTTATGTACATGTGATTTTTTTTTTTTATTATTTTTAATATATTTACCTTGTCATTATGGGCTATTGTTTGTAAAATTTTGAGTAAAATAATGAATGTAATGCATTTTGAAATTAGGCTGTAACATAACAAAATGTGGAAAAAGTTAAGCGCTGGGAAAACTTTCTGGATCCACTGCATATGATGAGAACGTGTAGCTTTCTACATTTAGGACGTGTTCTGTGAATGTGAAGATGCTTCCAACTTGTGATGCTGCTATGAAAAAGCAGCTTGCAAACACTCAGTGTGGCATATAATCATAGACAGACACAAGCTCAAACCCTGTGTGTCTCTTGTAGGCTCCTTAATTGACCATGAGGTTTATAACCGAACTAAACTTGTTTATCTTTAGGATCAATGTTGCTGGTCTCAAGCCAGGATAAAGGAGGAGGGTTGGAATTTTGACATCAAAAAGTTAATTTATAGTTATAAACATATTTAGGGTTGGGGTCACTGTTTGTCTCCTCTCTCTTACAGTGTCCTTTGCAATCACATGCACAGGGTAAATTATGCAAATTAGCATATGACATCATTTAGAGACTTTCAGGATAAGAATTGTTGACAGAGAACAGAAGCAAAACATGACAAACTGTGTGAAGAATATTCTGAAAGATATAATCTGGATTATGTCAACAAACAAGTTAGTGTGAGATGTATCCACTTAATCTGAAATACACAGTATCTGTGTACATCTATGCAGTACATTCATTCTTTTACTATATGCAGTACTATGTTCCCTGTTTATACACTGTGTCTTATTATTTTAAGACTCATTCTGTGGTTCTCATTCAGTCCCAGTGAAGATTACTGTGCTTTTTAATCAGACAAATGCGAGAAAAAGGGACTTAATTGGGACAGTGTCAGTGTCTGATTGTCCCTCATACACTACAGGAGACTCTGGTATCACAATAATAAGTTGAGGTGAGACACATGGTGGGTCACTGGGACATAGGTTTGAATTTATAGCTCATGTGTTTATATCAGAGACTATTAGGATTCTCATTCCCCACATTTAAACCTTGAAACAGTCGTCGCTTTGAGACACAGTGACTATCAGCTGCACATACAGAAGATACACTCACACATTCTATTGTGGTGACCACTGAAGGCTGAAGACAAGCTGAAAGCCGCTGGTATTTTTCATGGTACTTTGTCTTCTTTACTTTCCCTTCTGTCGTGTCTCCGAAAAGTGGAACATCTCCACCTACTACCTCAACATAATGTGCATCTCTTTAGATTTCAAGGCTTCATTGCAAAAGTCCACTTTATTTTCACTGTGTTTGTTCTACATGTATATATTTACTGGATTTTTTGTTCTCTTTACTTGAAATTGTATATTTATTGCATTTTATATTCACTGTTGTTTGTCTTTTTATAATGTGATAAATTTAAATGTTGACCAGAGTAGCTACAATTTAGTTGTAGCCCACTTTGTGCTATGACATCACAGTCTATTCTAGTCTCCAGTTTGGAGGAAACATCTGGCACGAGTCTTTCCTCTTCTCAGTTATAGACTTAACTGTGCTCCTGGGGCCAAACTTTATTTTTTTTTTTTTACTTTCCCACCTACAGTAGACTGTTTGCTATGTGTGTGTGTGTGTGTGTGTGTGTGTTTGTGTGTGTGTAAATAATAATAATAAAGCTGTATAAAGTTGAATGCTTATTGGATTTAATCCATATCAGGTGATGTGTATTTGTGTAATGAGGGAGGATGTGGCCTAAGGAGATCAACACCCTATATCAAGATGTGCATAATTATTAGGCAGATTCTTCTCCTCAGAAAAAAATGACCAAAAAAGAGATTTAACTGACTCTGAAAAGTCAAAAATTGTAAAAAGTCTTTCACAGGGAAGCAGCACTCTTGAAATATCTAAGATATTGGGGCGTGATCACAGAACCATCAAACGTTTTGTAGCAAATAGTCAACAGGGTCGTGTCGAAAAGAAAAGACGCAAATTAACCGCCAAAGATTTGAGAAAAATCAAACATGAAGCTACCAGGAATCCATTATCCTCCAGTGCTGCCAGATTCCACAACTGCAACCTAACTGTCAAGAAGTTCAAGGTGTTCAGTTCTCAGAGAGAGAGAGACTAAATCCATTCAAGAAGTGAAACTTGTAGAATGTTTACATTCAGTCCACACAGACTGATATATTTCAAGTGTTTATTTCTTTTAATTTTGACCCATTCAACAATGTGGGGGAGATTCACAAAGAGTGGACTGCAGCTGGAGTCAGTGCTTCAACAACCACTACACACAGACGTATGCAGGACCTGGGTTTCAGCTGTCGCATTCCTTGTGTCAAGGTCAACGCAGCTGTAGACCAGGATGTTTTGGAGCAGTTCATGCTTCCTGCTGCTGACCAACTTTATGGAGATGCAGATTTCATTTTCCAACAGGACTTGGCACCTGCACACGGTGCCAAATATACCAGTACCTGGTTTAAGGACCATGGTATCCCTGTTCTTGATTGGCCAGCAAACTCGCCTGACCTTAACCCCATAGAAAATCTATGGGTCATTGTGAAGAGGAAGATGCGATATGACAGACCCAACAATGCAGAAGAGCTGAAGGCCACTATCACAGCAACCTGGGCCTCATAACACCTGAGCAGCACCACAGACTGATCGACTCCATGCCACATTGCTGCAGTACTTCAGGCAAAAGGAGCCCAACTAAGTATTGAGTGCTGTACATGCTCATACTATAATATTTGATTAGCACCTGCGTGTGCGTGTGTGTCCGTTTACATATATATACACGTATATATATATGTTCTAGTAAATCAATCAAACTGACTCCAACTGTCAATTAAAAAAATATTTGTCCTTGTTTTAAAGCCTTTACAATCACAGAGCAGCACATGCAGGTTGTCTATTTGACAGTTCGCAGAGATTTTGTCAATCGACCACTGACTCTGATGTCACAAGTTACAAGGAGAAATGAGTTCATTCAAACAGTAGAACACACTTTTTATTTTCAGACATTGTCAAACAGCCATCAGAACATGTCTGCTTCACAGTTCATGCAATGATTTGTCATTTAACTGACCTGGATAAATTATTTAATGCTGCGCAAAATATATTCTAGTCATTTTCAAAAGTTTTCTTTGTTCTTGTTTTTTTTTTTTTTTACCTGCCACTGTAGCAGCTTTGAAAAATAGAGTTCAGCTCTGTTCTGATTGGTCCTTCTTGACATTAGATTGACTATGATTGATCAATCAATCACAGTAGAGTCAGCTGAGTGACCTAATAATATATTTGTATTCATGCTTCATGTATTTGATCCAGCTCCAAAGTGCAGAAACTGTAATTAAAGCCCGTCACAGTCACATAGAGTTTAAACTGAGAACATCACGAGAATATTATCCAGTAAACAAATGACAGTACTATGTTTAGAATGATAATGATATAAAGCTGACAGAGAAATGGAAATCAGAGTTTCAGGATTTTTTTTCTGGGTTTGTTTGTTTTTTGCTGGTGTTGATTTTGTTTTCGGTGATCATGAAATTTGATCAAATCTTCACCAAAGTCACAAATATCAACAAACAAAATGTGTGATTTTTCTTGTCTTTGTCACGATGATGTAAACTGTGTAACTTAGAACTTTGATTTTATTAACCTGCACAAGGGGGCATAACCCGTAAACCCATCAGATCCCACACTGAAGCAAAAAATCTCATTCTTCTATATTCTTCCACATAAAAACCTTATATTTATTGTGTGGTCACCACTAAACATGATGGTTTTAAGTGAGGCTCAGCAACAGTTACTGCTCGATTAGTAAGTTTATTAGCTTTTTGTAGCTAAAAAATTGCTTTTTCAGAGCAGAGGGAGGGAGGACTGAGCATAGCAGCTGTAGAGTCTCTTTCTTTATGTGTATATATATATATATATATATATATATATATATATATATATACATATATATATATATATATACACACATACGTAAAATCACAAAAATGCAGTTTATTACTGGAAGTAAAAAAAGTTTACGTCACATATTGTTAGAGGAGAACTTTGTGTCCCGTCAAAACCAGGACTGTAAAAACATGTCTTATGTCTTGTGTAATGTTTCAACAGCACCAATAATTCACAGACGACAGAATAAAACTCTTCATATACACAAAGACACTTACTTTTCTCGTTGCTAAATGATGCACATGCTGTTTATAGACTGCGGGTGCAGTTTTTTTATGTTTGTCTACAGAGAGACAGCAGCAAAACCGGAACAGGTCAAATTTTCCGTCTTACACCTTTGTAGCTGCATTCTGATCTGAGGACCAGTTACTGTTCACTGCTGTGAAGGTGTGAAGGTTGACGTTTTAAGGTTGACTTCAGTGAAGAGTAGATGACCTCTGGTTCTGATTCTGGTGGAAATAAATAAACCGTTTTAATGTGAGACATCGGTGGAAAAATGCAATTTGTTAACTCCAAGTATTCATTACAACTCTCATCCAGGATTTTCATTATAATTTTTATTCTATTTCCAATTTGAATTTATCATTTCCAGGAAGGAAAAGACGCTAATGCAACCGCAAGGAGGCACAAGCCAGTGACTTCCTGTACCAGTCTGTGACAGGAAGAGCATCGAACATATAACACAGGCCAAATGAAACATGCGAATCATGACTTTCATAAGTAAAAATCTATTTATTTGTTATTTACTGCGCATCACCCGTACTTATGGTACTGGGAGCGGTCAGTGGATATTTCCAGTAGCCGTGCAACAAAACTTTAGCGGAAACTAGTTTCTCTGCAGAACCTACAAAATTAATGTAATACTGTTACAGTTGCTTCATCCGCAAACAACTTTTACTTTTGTTTTCACCACATCAACATTTAATGTTCGTCGTATTAGCAGCACGTAAGCGTGAGTTGGCTGAAATATGCTCATTTCCACTATTGACTCTCCATCTCCGTCTATTTTTAATTTTTCAGATTAAAAGCTAATTTAATGAGTAAAGTAAGAAATTACTTTTAATGGGGACTAATAAGAAAATGAATAATATTATTCATTTTAAACTGAGTGATGAGTAATCTATTACATTTTTGAGTAACAAGCCCAACACTGAAGGACACACGTATAAACACTCAAACCAAAGTGCTGCACAGTACAATAGTTTCTACTAAAATATGATCATCTGATAATGTTTGCAGGATCATGCAACACTGATGAAAGCACTTTAAGCCTCAAAAGAAAAAGACAGCAAAAATTGTGCAAATGTAATTTTGAGAAATTGAAATATAAAATAAAACTATATAGATAAATATTTCTAATGCAATATAATCTCTGTTATTGTTGTTAACATGTTAAATTAGTTTGATGGGGTCTAATTCTTTTAGGTTTAGTCTTTATAACTGTCTCAATATTAACTAATTGAATTAACAAATATTTCCTAAAGAACCAAATGACTGACTTTTTCTTATTCTTCAGACTCACAGGAGCTCACAGTGAGGCCTGGAGACGATGTCCCTATTCACTGTCGGGGTCCCAGAGACGGTGACGTTATTATGTTAAGCTGGATCAGACCCGACCTGAGGTCAGAGGGTTTTGTCTTCTTCGTCAGGGAGAAGCGCTCGTATGAAAAGTACCAGCTTCCATCTTTTCACGGTCGAGTGGAGCTGAGAGACCCAGAGATGAAGGACGGAGACTTTACTGTGATTCTGAAGAACATCAGCGTCGATGATGCTGGAACGTACGAGTGTCACGTTGGAAAGAGCAACACAGGAAGCAGCAAGACACACACACCTGAGCACATGAGCATCATCTACCTGAAGGTTGAGGACTCAGGTGAGTTTAGTGTATCATAGTGTGTGTGTGTTTGACGCCTGACACCTCACATGGGATTCTGTTCTTACAGGTCCCACAGCTGGAAACATCAGGGTTGGAGGAGACAAGGAAGTAGGAGTTGTAGTGGCACTGTGGGTTTCAGTAGTTGCTGCTCTTCTTTTTGTTGCTTTCGGTTGTTTTTACTTGATAAAAAAACGTCCTGCAGTACAACAAATCATCACCTATCAGCAGATAACACATGTCTAAGATATGTGTTTTATAGTGTTATTTATGATTGTACACATGGGGTCTGAACTCTACTGGCTTTATGAAGCTCCCAGTAAAAAAGCAGTGGTTCCTGTATGTTTAACAAACATTGCCCCACTTGCCTCATCAAATTGAGTCTTCGTAGGCCTGAAATATATAACAGCACATTGTGTTTTCCAATGCTCACTTTTGTCCTAACTGTTTCATGCAACCAACAGACCTGTTTTTTGCTGAAGAAGTGCCGCCACATAGGGACGCAGGCGTCTGTTGACATTAACCCCTTTTATGCACCAGCCACCAAAATTGCAGCTAGTTTCATGCTAATTTTCACCCCAAACACTCCCATTAAAAGTGGTTTGGTTGGGGTTTGGTGCTTTGTTGTCCCATCTATTCCTTGCAAACATTTCGTTTTTTGCTACTCATACGAACGACCTCAGCTCCTTTCAGACATGCACTGGAATTCTGATGTGCTGTAAACAAAACACTGTTTCCCACAGATTAAGTTTTATATTCATGTTCATGTGTGACAGGCCTTACACATATTTTACAGGAAAACAATGTCGTCCTTTAAAGTGACTGCATGTAGATCAGACGTGTGACATAACATAAAACTGGGTCGATCGTTGTCGGGGCTTTTACAGAAAAGTGACTGTTCAGACAAGAAGACTAAATGTTCAGGAGCCGTCAGTGCATGTCTGAAAGGGTTTTTTTTACACTTGAATGTGTGAGTGTCTGGCTGCTTTTCCTCAGGAACCAGTTCAACAAGAAACTGGAACAAGTAATGCTGGGGATGAGTTTTGGTTTTATATTGCACTGGTTCCTGAGGAAAAGCAGCCAGACACTCACACACCATAAACTAACTGAAGCACACTAGAAAACAAGTCTTACTCACACCCAACAAAACCCACACACAGGGGAAAGACTGACAGAGTAAAAAATAAAATCAAGGTTCCTGAGGAAAAGCAGCCAGAAACTGGAACAAGTAATGCTGGGGATGAGTTTTGGCTTTATATTGCACTTTCACAGAACAGCTGGTCACTGTTCTTCACTCTCCCTGAGTGATTTTACTGGGAACTATTTTTTGTCTAGTATTTGTGTTTAGTGTCTGTGTCACTCTAATTTAAGACCAGTGTGAACAGGAAGTTTACTGTACATTATTCTGTTTATTACAGAAGTTTCTTGAAATGCACAAATTATTCTCTGTACACAAACAGCTCATCTGTCTTACTGTGTTAGAATCAGGGTTTGTATTTACTTTGTCAGCTGGTTGCAGCAAGTTGAAATGTAGCATCATCAAATGAATCGTGATCACTTACAGGTGTGTGAGTAGACTTAGTTAACAAAGTCAACTTTGACATAGTTAAGACAGAGCAAAAATAGATATCTCCGACTGATTCTTGTAGTATTGATTTTATAATTTTAAACACTTTTATTGTTTGCTGTTAGCTTTTGCATCTGCTAAATAAAGTACAACATCTGCAGTTAAAGTTTAAGCTTCCTTGGTTTAATTGTAATTTCATAAGATTTTCTTAAAGTGTCCGTAGTCTCTCCTCATCGATGTTCACTAGTTGAAGGCTCGTGTCTGTTTAGTCTAGACCCGGAAATTATTTTTCTCCTAAGCAGTAAAAATATACTTGCAGCTTAAATATTTTCCAGCATCCACAACAAGTGTTACTGTAAGAGGGAAGCTGCCGTTAACTAGTGTGACTCATTAGTGTCTGTAGCTTCAGGCTTATGCAGGTGCTAGTGAAGAAGCAGCAGGGAAACATTGGGATGAAGATAGTGAACAGCTGAATGAATTCACCTCAGCTTAAATAGAAACCTGGTCTGTTCAACCTCAGGCAGAGTATTATAGACCATTTTAGTGAGAGGGCTGAGCTAGAGTGACAGGGTAACAACAAACACTCTGAGTCCTGCAGGTTTTCAGGCTTTGTGGCTGACAGAATCGTGGAAGCTACAGTAAAACACTCAAAGACAGAACCACTACACCCCAAAGGCACAGAGGAGCTGCATTCCTCCATCTTGATTCTAGTCAAAGGCCTGTTTCCCCTGTCACCATGCAAACTATACCAGCTTCAAACCGTGATCCAAATTCTAATCTAGACCCTGAAAAGTCAAAGCAGAAAGTGAACTGATCTGTCTCGCTCCACCCGAGAGTTTTCCAGAGGAAATTCCGCAGCATAGCCGACTATTACTCCTCTTCCGTGACTTAAAAACATTAAATGTGATAATAGAGGGGGAGGGGGGGGACTAAGATCTAAATTTCTTGCTGGAATACAGTGTGCATACTGGATCTTCTGGGCCAGGCAAGATAATCAACAAACATCAGTGGTCCTGCACTGATTGTAGAAAATGGGGAACCAAACCTGCAGACCAGAGTCGATTGTTTTAGGCCTCTAACCATCAAACTAGGACGCTGTGTAGAAAATGTATGACCACTTTCATATGTCCCTCGGGCTCACAGAGAACGTCCCTATGAGCTGCTTTTAGACTGTGACACCAACTTCAAGAAGGAGACAAAGAACTGAGAGATGCTTTTGCAGGTGAACGAGAGATAATAATAAATGTTAAAGTCGCCTAAAGGCCAGTTTGGTTTTAAAATGAACTAAACAGGAAGCTCCTACTTAAAAGTGTGAGTCTTGTCTGATCAGAGCATTTTTTGTTGGTGTTGTTTTGAAAGGAGAGTTCCTACTAATGACAAGCACTGACAATACAATTAAGTCTGACTCATAATTTCTGATTTTGAGTTTAGTTAACCTTCCATTTCAATTTTCAAAGAGAAACTTTAATGATGTCTGCTGTCATTTTTCTGATTTTCTGACACTAGACAATAGTGGGGTATTTAATCAAGAAGAGTCAGTTATTCGGAAGATATAATGGATCTGATTTGAATTTGCAGCCCAACATTGGTGTAGCATTCATGATAATATGGAGTCCGTTATTTTGCCGTGCTCGTATATTTTATATAGCTGAGATGGCAGCAGTATAGTGTGTGGCACTTAAAGCATCTCTTTAAAGCTACTTGGCTTGTGCAGTGTTATTGTGCCAAGTTTAGGGTTAAGTTTGCATCCCCCCACAAAGTTATAGTTAAAAAGGAAACTGAAATATTACATTGATTGTTTTATTCTTTTTGACATTTCATAACGAGGGGCCACAGTTATTTGAACAATTTTTGTAAGTTTTGGTAGCTCATTGTCTCCCCTTGATCATTTTGTGCTTATTTGGAGCTATTTTAGAAATAGGGGCGGGAAGTGACCGTGTTTTGCTTTGTAATCTGGTCACATAACACAGAATCTCGTGCTGTTCTTTGTATTTGTTTTACGATTTCCAGGTCGGCCCTTACCGACACAAGTTCCCGAATTTCGTTGTCCTTCCAGTTTGACACTGTTGTTGTGTATGTTGGTATGAATAAACACATTCTTTACTTGCAGCTGTAGCAGGAGATGGTCGTCATCAACAAGCCTACTTACTCATGGGAATCCTCCGAAGTATCATTTATATTGTGTTGCTGTCTCTCTCTCCTCCTCCTGCTTGTGTATTTTGTGTGGGGGTGTGTGTCTGAGGGCTGGGTCACCGGTGGTGTCCATGGATCAGCACATTTGAATTAATTTCCGCCACCTGATTGGACAAGAAGGTAGGTGAGCAGCTCGCTCTCTCCCCACATCTGGCCCTACCAACCAACCCAGCATTCTGTTTTGGACTCTGTAAGAAAGCCTAGTGATTTGTGTGTGTGTGTGTAGAGATTTCTGGTAATAAGCTTGTATAGAATTCACTGTAAATACTGAGCACCAGGTAGCACAGTAGGAGTGAGAAGCCCTTTTATTTTGCTCATCTTTTCTCCTGTTAGGAGTTTAGGTTATACATCCTGTCTTATGTGTATTTGTTGGTTCTGGTTAAAGAATCTACTGTTATTTAAATGCGCGCACGCACACACACACACACACACACACACACACTTTTAATGTGGACCCAAGAACAACAAGGTGAGAGGTTCAGTAAAAAGACTGAGCTTTATTATAGATACAGGACAGGGAAACACAACCAACACAACACTATGAAAGAGGACAAAACTAGCAAATCCCAGAGGGATGACTACAAAACTAAAAACAAGTTATTAACCTTGACACAACCTCAAAGGAATTTAATGAAGGCAGAAAAAGATAAACTAGGCGAAGAAATGATAAGGATGGGTTTAATGAGTGGCAACCTAAAAACCCGGGACAGTGAAACCAAACGAAGACACCAGGAAAACAAAAACACTGGGAAAAGCAAAACATGAATGTAGAAACCAGAATAACTCACTAGAAAACTAATAATGTCCAAAGGTTGAGGTGAATGAGACACATGAACCCAAAAAAACACAAATCAAACCTTAAACCATAGACACCAGGTAACAGAGTCCATGTGAGAAGGGTCAGGAGTCCTAGAATCATGAGACAGGTAACTCAGAAAACAAAGTATTGCACTGACAGCAGGGACAAACAAAGACAATGATCCAACAGAGAACCAAGAGGAGAGCTGGGTTTAAAAGAACAGGGGAACAGGTGAAAGCAATTGTGAGCGGTGATGACTGGTGAAGCTGTAGAAATAAACTGGGGACAGGAAGTGGAGAAAAGGAGGTACAAAGTCCAGGGCAGGAAGTGAACCAGAGTGTCGGATCATGACATAAACACACTTTAACAACTCCTCCCTCTGTCCACAGACAGTCGGTGAGGGTTTAGTGGCAGGCAGAGAAAACACAGACTTGGAGAAAGGATGTCTGCCTCACACTGGATCTCATGTGTTTGTCTGCTCGCATGTTTCCTGAGCTCTACTTCTGAAGGTGAGAGGTGTGAACGGCCTCACATCACACTGCACTGAAGCACACAGAAAAAAAAAACAAACTCTGGACCTTAACTTAAAGGATTCAGGCTCTGGGAAGCTCCAGGTTTGGGTTCATGTTTCATTACCTGATTGTTAGAGTAAAACACAAATCAGGATCACAGTAAGTGTATTTCATTATCTAAAGTAACTATGAAGCTATTGGTGTTTCAGTGGGTTATTGATGACCCTTCATGTCAGGACAGAATTTTTATCTTTCCTCCAAATCCTTAGAAGATCTTAAAATCTGCTCATTTTAAGTGAAAGTGCAGAAAGTGTAATTAAAGTCTGTCAGCTACCAGTTGAATCAGCTGAGGCTCCTGTGGTGATGTGCTGCCACCTGCAGGATGGTTGTGTTACTGCCACAGTCGCAAAGAGTTTAAACTGAGAACATCACGTGAATATTATCCAGTAAACAAATGACAGTACTATGTTTAGAATGATAATGATATAAAGCTGACAGAGAAATGAGAGTCAGAGTTTTGGGATTTTTTGTTTTTGGTTTGTTTGTTTTTTGCTGGTGTTTAAAATACTCAAAATAAAAAGACAACAACAACAACAACAACAACATTCTTCTATATTCTTCCACATGAAAATCGTTGTCTCTTTGACAATTCAGTAAAAATATGTTTATTGTGTGGTCACCACAAAATATGTCTTATGTCTTGTGGAATGTTTCAACAGCACCAATAATTCACAGAGGACAGAATCAAACTCTTCATATACACAAAGACACTTACTTTTCTCGTTGCTAAATGATGCTCATGCTGTTTATAGGCTGCTGGTGCAGTTTTTTTATGTTTGTCTACAGAGAGATGTAAATTAAATAAGATGTACATGTTACCAGCAGCAAAACCGGAACAGGTTGAGTTTTCCGTCTTACACCTTTGTCAAACTTTCATAACCACAAGAACAACAATGAATGAGACTAAAGTTGATCCTGCAGAGAAACCAGATCTCTGCTGGTGCAAATAAAGGTAAAAAAAAAAATGTAGCTGCACCTGATCTGAGGACCAGTTACTGTTCACTGCTGTGAAGGTGTGAAGGTTGACGGTTGAAGGTTGACTTCAGTGAAGAGTAGATGACCTCTGATTCTGATTCTGGTGGAAACAAACAAACAGTTTTAATGTGAGACATCGGTGGAAAACATTTTTTATTACATGACCTCTGAACTCCACCTCTCTTCTTGTCTTCATCCAGTTACAGTACAAGTATTTACAGTACCAACATCTGATATCCACACTAACTTAAGTCTCCCTGGAGAACCCTCATTCTCTAAGAATTGGTTATCTGTGTTTATCTCAGTTCCAAGATTCCTCATAATCTGTCTCATCTTGAGAAAAAGCATTTGACCCCTTCGGAATTACCTGGTTTACTCACATTAATTGGTCATTAATAGCAAAATCTACTGTCTAACGAAAGAGAAAGGGAGGGAGACAAAAGACACAAAGTTCATGTCATACAGTGGTGTCAATTGTGGGGTGAGAGGAGAGAGGGACAAGAGGAAGAAAGGAGCTGTGAGAATCTTTCTGGAGCATCACTTCCTTTCTAACTTTCGTGTTTCCTGTTTTAAGTTGTGTGTTTGTGAACTATACCATGGAGATCACCTCTGCTGGTTTACTGCCTTCTTTTTCAGAGGGGCAACACTATCGACTATTGTACGTAGTGAGGCTGCAGAATTATCAACAAGATAATCTATTTGTGCAGGAGTAACATTAATTGTAAATTCAAATGTCATTTGAAAATGGTCAACAAAACAGAATAATGAGGAAATACTGGTAAATTATCAGTTTCAATGCTGTGTGTAAGAACAAGGTCTAAGGTTTGACTAAAACAGTGAGTGGGTTTATTTACATTTTGAATCTAATAATGAATTAAACACAGTTACTCTCAGCATCTACATGAATGTTAAAGTCACCCACTATAATAACTTTATCTGTACTAAGCACTAAATTCAAAAACTCTGAATAAGGGACTGGAGGACGGTACACGATAACAAATATTAGTGGTTTTTGAGTTTTCCAGTTTGGGTGTGAAAGGCTAAGAGTAAGACTCTCAAATGAGATATAACTATGTTTAGGTCTAGGATTTATTGATAAGCTAGAGTGAAATATTGCTGCTACTCCTCCACCTCGGCCTGTGCTCTAGGAACATGATCATTAATATGACTCATTTAAACTGACATATTCTTCCTGCTGCAACCAAGTTTCAGTGAGACAGAATAAATCGAAGCTGCAGCTACAGGTATTATTATTGCTAAAGGAGGCAGAGGAGGGTTAGCAGTTGCTAACAGCTAAATGCTAAGCTAGTGGAGCCAGGATAAGTAAAATGTTGAATTAGTTAACGTTAGCTTGTCATGTTTTAGAAGAGCAGGTGCTTGTGTAACACAAGCGTATCTCACGTCTCAGGTTGTAACTGTTGAGTAGAGAAATCACTTATTTCAGTAAAACAAGATTAAGATTGATCAGCAAACTGTCCTGCAGCAGAAACAGGAAGTGACACAATGCGCTCGCTGCAGGAGGAAGGTGTGGCTGCAGAAAATGCAAACAAAAAGAGAAAAAAAAAAAACATATATGATGGTGTCATCAGCATAAAAATGAATGAGCTGAGTTTGACAATAAGTGATATTAATTGTACGTGCACATAAAAAACAGTGGCTCTAATATCAATACTTGAAAAAATAGGGACTTGATGGAAAGTTATCAAGCTTAGATTTCACCAAGTTATAAGCTGGAAAATAAGTTCAGCTAGTGCAGCCATTGAATTCCCTATATCTAAATATCTCTATTTCTGGCTGAAAAATGCCTCCAGATGACATCACTTGGAGGAATTATGGAAGAGTTTGTGTCATCTTCTTGCTCACAAAATGGAGTTTATAATCACGGTCAATCTGCTTTTTTGAACTCCTAATGATGAAAAACTCCTCCGGGTGATGTCATCTGGAGGAGTTTTTCAGCTAGAAGCAGAGAAATATTTTAATATAGGGAAGTCAGAGGGACGTTTAAAAGCATTAATGTAAATGTATTGTTCAATGCCCTAAACTAAAGCCATACAGAGCCGGTTGAACATTGGTGAAGTCGCCCTTGAAGCCCATGAATTCTAGTTCCCACAGTGATGGTGGAGTCAGACATTTAACATCTATAGATTATTAGATGAGAAGTTCACCAACCTTGGTTTGTTGTGTCACACAGCAGAGGCATCACAACTACAGAGAAGGTGGAGTGGAATGTTACTTTGACATATGACAACACAGTTCTACTTTAGAGAAATAGGAAACTCGTTCTGAATAATAAATCAACAAGGATCACAGTCCAACTAACAAGCAGTTGGTTTGAGACCATCAGAGACCTGCACCATGAAGTGAAATATCAGATCCAAACCTGTCAACAGTCAAAATCTTTCATACAGGATCCTGACGAAGACCAAACCAAGAATGTGGTAAATACTAAATAAAAATGATAGATCGGTCAAATTGTTTTTCTTCTCCACACTTTCCATTGGTGTGAGCAGCACAGTGGTGCAGCGGTTGGTGCTGCACCTCACACCCGGAAGGTCACCGGTTTGAATGCAGCCTGTCTGTGTGGAGTTTGCATGTTCTCTCTGTGCTTACATTAGTTTCCTCCCACAGTCTAAAGACACACGTTAGGTTAATTTGAGACTCTAAAGTGTGAATGTGAGTGTCAATGGTTGTCTGTCTATGTCTCTCTGTGTTTGCAGAGAGACATAGACAGACAACTTTTTTATTATAACAGTAATCCACACAATGTTAAACTGACAGTGTCATATGACAGGACCAGCTACTACAGGAAGACAAATGATTCTGCTGCCGTGTCAGCTGGACTTAACATGCTTTACTTCATGTATTTTTGTTGTGTATATCACTAATTTATGTTTTATGGTTTGAAATGTTTTACAGTAATAAACATTTGTGATTTTTTTTATCCTGTTTCTTGAATTTTTTATTGTTCTCTTGTTTCTGGATGCTGATAAATATAATTGCATGACAAAATGTTTAATATGAAACCTTTCCACCATATTTCAACTTGTAACTCACCACCACTCTTCTACAACTCAGCAGACTATAGCAGACTAGAAATGAAATGATTTAAATTGTACAAACTTGTACTTACGGAGCAGAGTTTGAAGAGATGTTTGGTCCATTGTACGACTTGGTGGCTGAGCTGAACACGTTTGATCACAGTTAGTCACACTTCCTTCCTCTGTCTAGGTGAAGGTGTTGTTTTCTCTCCAACACTTGTCACAAAATACGTCTTTAAGTTTATGATACTACTGTGAAAAGAAAATATTAAAATGAAAATAGTTCATTCTTGGATTGGGGCTTTTATTTATCTGGACTGATCAGATTTTAGTAAGACTCCTTTTATTTGCTGTTAATGCAGCACTCAACACTTTCTCCATGTTTGTGTGATGTAAATTTTTACCTCAATAACTCCATCAGTAGAACAAACCTGTATCCTGACAATTTTAACATTGTTTTCATTCATTCACTATTTCCAGTTTGTTATTTCCTTAATGTTAAGCCTGGTAGTTGAACCCCTGTCAGCCTGTAGGTGAGAGAGACCACAGTACTAACAAGGCCAGTACAACCTGTACTGTTGTTGTCACTTCCTACAACACATATTCTTGATTAGAAGTAGTTAGAATAAGAGTAAAATATTTGGCTAATGCTGCTTTGTTTGCAGTTTGTATTTCCAACAACTCACAAGAAGCGAAAGCTAATAGTTCGTCCCACTGCAACACCATCAGTTTGGACTGAAACGAACGAAAGAACGAAGGACTCCAGTAAAACTGAAAGTGACTAAAACAACACTTCTTCCATTCTATTGTCATATATTTAATAGAAAATCTAACATGTAAGACATATGTGTACTTATACAGGTATTTACTGAATTCATAAAACTCAAAGCAGAACTTGTAAGACATTAATTCATAAAGAAAAACTTTTAAATCAATGTGTTTTGATTTACAAATCACATTGTGTGATACAATTTAGTGATGTATTTTATATTTTAATTACCTGTTGGAAAACATCCACTGACTCTTTGCACGTGTCCCTGTCACACATTGTCTACTCCTCACTGTCTTTATACTACATGTCTCCCAAAGCCTCCTACTTCACTCTGAGGATTGAGGATCAAAGTTTGAGGAGAAATAAGTGAGGATACACAAGAGCATCCTTCACCAAAGTCTTTGACTTGATCCACACATCCTTTGTTGGACTACATAACCCTGATTAAAAGAGGTATTCAACACCAAACAGAACGGGAAAGAAGAGGAATCGTGACCTATCCAGAGCAGTGGTTCACCACTTTCATTGTTTATGAGCCTTTCAAATACTACTTGTCTATCAGCCCTTTGCTAATGAAATAAGCAAATAAAAGTGAAAGTCTTTGAGTCATTTTTAGAGTTTGAAGCACTGGTCTAAAGGACAGATATCAGTAAATATGTATTTGAAATAGCAGGTACATACATGTAGAAGCTCCTAACGGCCTCGTGTTCTGAAGATGGTGTCTAAACCAGAGATTATGGCTCTTTATTGAACCTTTACTAAGTTGTACCAGAACAATATGATGATTAATTCATCATATTGATGATTGAGAATGATTCATTCTGTTACTGTCACAGTGTTTGTGGACTCAATCAGAGCAGCAGAAGTGGAGACATCCTGTTATTTGGAAAGGCAGCTGAAAGCATGACAGAGGCCTCTTGTGGTAAAAGTGTGCAGCTGCACTGATGAGCACATGATGATGAAGCTGTGTGGGAGTCACATGATTTGTAGTATTTGTAGAAAAGACTTGTAGGAAGTTTGTGGATTTGTGTGGTTGGCTCCTGTTGTGATGGACACACGTCCACAGATGTCACTAAAAGCTCTGTGCAGCTCAGTGTCCTACACAGTTATTGAAAGCAGAGACAATTGAGACACATAGTGCAACAGATATTTTTCTGATGTCTATCATTTGTTTGACCCATGTTTCAGCCAGCTTGGTTAAGCAGTAACTAAACCAGTTTTTTAAGTTAAAACAAATGTATATGAATATTTAGCAGTGGATTGATTCAGGTCTTTGCATTTTAGAACAAAATGTCGTTGCGCCCGCTGTGGCTTAAGTGTTTGTTTCGCTCTTGAACAAATACTGTATTTGAATTCTCCATTTTGTGTTAGAGGCTCAACACGGTGGTGGACTGGTTAATGCTACTGCCTCACAGCTAGAAGGTCCCAGGTTTCAAATCCACCTGCCACCTGCTCCCTTTCTGTGGGGAGTTTGCACGTATTTGATATATAGGCTGTTACTGAGCTAAGCGGTCAATGCTGGGAGATCTAATACTAATAAAACTGTGAAAATACTACAAGAATAAATCCTGCACTTGTGAGTCTAAACAGGATCATGTACTAATACTTAGTACTTGAAATAACTGCTGTGATTTTTATAGTATTTAATATTCTACCACGGTCATATTATCACTTGGGACTAAATTAGTTAAATATTAAAAGGAAAAAGTCAAAGAAAAATCTGCAAATATTTGGGGTTTTACATGAAAAATTACTTGCCAATGAGTTCACTTCATTGAAGAATCTAATAATAATTTCAGCTCTGCTTGCATTGTTTTACTGTACAGATTTTTAATTTTTTTCTGCCTCTTGCCCAGTGACTTTTGGGAAATTATTTATTTTGTACATTTTTGTTTTTTAATCATACACACTTCTTTCATATCATATTTGATATCGCTCATTAGGAGCAGCTTTTAGATGTTTCCTGTTTCTAAGTTGTTAACAATTCTTTACGTAATTTATAGTATTTAGATTTTCACTAAATCCTGAAACTTTACAATTTATTAGTTGGCGCTAGATCATCTGCCCTATTAACTATTCTTATGGTTCGCTTTTGTAAACTAAAAATGGATTGTGATTTGTTCCAGAGCAAAAATATGTTGTGTCATCAGCAAACAGAATACAGTCAATCAGTTACACATTTCTTTTATATACAAACTAAATAACAAAGGACCCCAGACAGCACCTTTTGGGACCCCACTATTTATTTTATTATGCTTTCTAGGAACAGTTATTTAAGTTAATGTATTGTAATTTATGAGAGTCCAAACATGAGGAATATGTTATTTGGAGGTGAGATTTCGCTTTAATTAATTTTTTTTTAAAAAGAAAAAACTGTACAGTAAAATTGCTTCAAAATCCCTCTAAATAAGAATGATTTGAAATGTTCAGTTAACCATTTAAAACAAAGTCTCTATCACAATTGAAACATGAACATAACCAGCATTATATTTTTACTTTTTATACATATCATTAAAATGCAATTTGTTAAATCTAAACAAATATTCATTACAACTCTCATCCAGGATTTTCACAATAATTTTTATTCTATTTCCAATTTGAATTTATCATTTCCAGGAAGGAAAAGACGCTAATGCAACCGCAAGGAGGCACAAGCCAGTGACTTCCTGTACCAGTCTGTGTCAGGAAGAGCATCGGACATATAACACAGGCCAAATGAAACATGCGAATCATGACTTTCATAAGTAAAAATCTATTTATTTGTTAGTTACTAAGCATCAATTGGCCGCTACCATCACCCGTACTTACGATACTGGGAGCGGTCAGTGGATATTTCCAGCAACAAAACTTTAGCGGAAGCTAGTTTCTCTGCAGAACCTGCACAATCAGTGGTTGAGGGATTTTCCTTCATGTCATTTAAATCCGCTGAAAACCAATTTGCCTCAGTAGAAGATAAAGATGTTTGATTCCAGAAAGATCTTATTTGTGTGTCTCCTCCCATGTTCCGTGATTTGTTTAACCTCTGAAGGTAAGAGCACCGTTATAATCATGACTCGACATTAACGCTAACCCGTTGTCTTTTATTACCAATAAGAGCAGTTTATCAAATCCCCGTGAAACCATCTGAGGTGCAGAGGAGCGATAACTTGTCCTCCACCGTCCCTGTGTTAGCCACAACAAGCTGGTTAGCTACTTGCTAACTGCTACACGCTGCACGAGCCCCATTTAACGTGCTAAGTGCCACAAATGCTGGAGCACGCGGATACAGCAGCACACACACTCCCACACCAGGCAGGAGCTGTGAGCTGTGTCTGGCAGGGGACAGGAGACAGACAGTCAAGATGGAGACATAGATTTTTATGACGTGATCCTTATTCATTTCATTTCATTACTCAGAATGAAATCTGTTCTTCTCAAACTTAATATTTCACTACATTCACTGAAATTAATGCTTCACATAAAGAGCAGCAGTAAACAGTTGTAAGAGTGAACAGAGTTTTTTCAGTCTGGACCCACAACACACTGTCTGAGCATTTGAGACCTAATCAGCACCTTATTAAAATATAATAATAATAATATATTTAATAATTTTACCTGTTGAAGATAAAAATACAGCAAACCATGTTTTGGTTCTAATTCCAAGATTTCTCATCAAAAGTAAGAAACTGAGGATTCAGATCTTTACAGCACATGTGCTGTTTTTACATATCGTGTGTGAAAATATTCATCATTAATATTAATAACATTATTATTATTAGTAGTAGTAGTATAATAAATGATGATGATGATGATTAGTCATAGTTTTGTTTTGTATTTATTATTACAGGACAAGCACCAAACTAGGACAGGAGATATACTCAACTAGTATGTGCTGTTTGAAATTTGTTTGTTGGGTTCAGAAGTAGCTGAGTTTCTGTCATTTTTCTTGAGTCTGCTGATTTAGTCTGTTTGTTTTTAATAGAGTAAAGAACTGTAGGTAGAAAGTTTTGCTCTTTTGGTGAAGTGGATATTTGGTCTGTTGTTGGTGGTAGTTTCAGCTTAGTGATCACCGAGCTTCACACCTTTCAAACTTCTTCTACTTCTATTTCTCTACTTTGCTTCACATTAACCCTTTTATAATCCGAAAAGCCTTTTCTTTGTTATACTATGTGTTTTCAGTAGATCCCTGTTCTCCTCCGCAGACGCAGGACATGGCGTCCTACTAGGGGTTGACATGTTTCTCACCTGCGCACTCTCACCTAGGCCACTTTGTCACCAGCCTCTTTTTCTCTTGCCCTGTGGAACTGCCAGTCTGCAGTGAACAAGGCCGACTTCATTCCAGCTTTTGCTACACACTCAGCTGTTCACCTGCTTGCACTTACAGAAACCTGGATCATGCCACAGAACACGACCACCCCAGCTGCACTCTCCACCAATTTTTCATTCTCTCACACTCCTCGCTCATCAGGTCGGGGGGTGGGACTGGACTTCTCATCAATGACACCTGGAAGTTTCCTCGACAGCACCACTCAGCAATCTGTCTTCTCTGGAATATCATTGGATAGGATCACAGCACGGATTGCAGTCCAGGTGATTGTGATTTATCGACCACCGGGCCAGCTGGAGAACTTCTGCGATGAACTGGACATGTTGCTGTCCCACTTCCCGGAAGAGGCCAATCCTCTCATCGTCATGGGAGACCTGAACATTCACCTGGACAAACCACATGCGGCTGATGTGTTTGCTCTTCTAAACACATTTGACCTGAGTCTGGTCTCCACTCCTTCGACCCACAAAGCTGGCAACAACCTCGACCTCATTCTCACCCGGAACTGCACCACAGACAACATCTTGGTCACTGATCTGCATGTATCGGATCATTTCTTCGTTCAACTCACAGTCTTTATCCCTAGACCTTCGCATTCTCCTCCCACACTTGTAACATTCCGGTGCAACCTCAAGTCTCTCAACCCGGCTCGATTCTCCTCATTGGTCTCCGCAACTCTGCCCCCAACACAGGACCTCTCCATCTGCGATTCAGATACAGCCACAGACGGCCTTTGCAATACACTTACATCATGTCTGGATTGTCTCTGTCCCATGTCTCTGAGACCCGCCCGTCTCTCACCTTCTAATCCGTGGCTCACTGACGGGATCCGTGAACAACGCACCACGCTCAGGGGTGCTGAGAGGAAGTGGCGCAAATCCAAGACTCCATCTGCCCTTGCTGAGTATCAGAATCTGCTTGGACGTTTTCCTCACAGTGTCACCAGGGCAAAGATCAATTACTACCAGGAGAAGCTCAGCAACACCTCGGACACCAGAAAGCTGTTCTCCACTTTCAAATCACTCATCTACCCACCTTCACCTTCGCCATCTACCTGTCTCACTGCTGACAACTTTAGTCTTTTTTACCAACAAGGTGGCAGCCATCAGCTCACAGTTCTCTCCTCCAGATGATGACATCCGTCTAACCTCTTCCAACACTGCATTGCTCTCATTATTTGCAATTCTGACTGAAGATGACGTATCCACCCTCCTCCTCTCTAATCATCCGACCACCTGCACTCTGGATCCAATCCCTTCCACTCTTCTTCAAGCAGTTGCACCTGCACTAATGCCAGGTATTATACAAGTCATCAACACATCTCTCAAAACAGGGACTTTTCCAACCTCTTTCAAACAGGCCTTGATTACCCGACTGCTCAAGAAGCCTTCTCTTGATCCCTCTGTCGTGGAGAACTACCGACTCGTCTCCCTCCTTCCTTTTCTGGCCAAGACTATGGAAGGAGCAGTCTTCAACCAACTCTCCGACTTCCTTTCCAAGAACAACCTCCTCGATGTCAACCAGTCTGGTTTCAAGAGGGGTCATTCCACAAAAACTGCACTCTTGACTGTTGTGGAATATCTTCGAGCTGCAAAAGCCACAGGTCAATCATCTGTCTTAATTCTACTTGATCTAACATCAGCCTTTGACACTGTGAACCATCAGATCCTCTTGTCCACACTCTCTGATTTGGGCGCCTCTGGATCAGCTCTAGACTGGCTTTGTTCTTACCTATCGGGACGAACCTTCAAGGTATCCTGGTGGGGGCATCTTTCTCACTCTCATAGCCTCTCTATCGGTGTGCTGCAGGGCTCAGTTCTTGGTCCTCTCCTCTGTTCTATCTATACTTCATCCCTAGGTGCCATCATTCACTCACATGGTCTTTCCTATCACTGCTACGCTGATGACACACAGCTCTTCCTGTCCTTTCCACCGGACAACTCCACTGTCTCATCGCGCATTTCAGCTCAACCTCTCCAAGACCGAAGTCCTTGTCTTCCCAGCCAGACCTTTGATGCAACACAACATCAGCATCAACATTGGATCTACAGTGATTGTCCCACTAAATCGGCCAAAAATCTGGGGGTCATCATCGACAACCAACTGAGCTTTAAGGACCACATCTCCTCAGTCTCTAGGGCTTGCAGATTTGCTCTCTACAACATCAGGAAGATCAGACCCTACATCACGGAATATACAACCCAACTCATTGTACAGGCGCTGGTCACATATCGTCTTGATTACTGCAACGCTTTGTTGATGGGGTTACCGATATCCACAATCAAACCCTTGCAGATGATCCAAAATGCAGCAGCTCGCCTCATTTTTAATCAGCCAAAAAAGACCCATGTCACACCACTTTTAGATCTTGACACTGGCTTCCTGTAGCTGCTCGCATTAGGTTCAAAGCTCTGTCTCTTGCTCACAGGGTGGTTAACTCGACAGCTCCCACTTACCTCAACTCACTCATTCAGGTCTACAATCCTTCTCGCCCGCTGCGGTCTGCCAACTAACGATGTCTGGTTGTCCTAGCACCGCATAGAAGACACCAAGCAAAACTGTTTAGCGCAATGATCCCACGATGGTGGAACGAGCTACCAAACACTGCACGCTCAGCTGACTCTCTCCCAATATTCAAAAAACTGCTGAAAACTGAACTCTTCCGCATCTTCCTATGCACGTAAATCTCTTAAAAAAAAAAAAAAAATCCTTTCTGCTCTTTCTCGCACTTGCATCTCGTGAACTGTGAACACTTTTCTGATGGGACTTTGCTTTGATGTTTTCTCCTTGACTTAGATTTTTGCTGCCTTGTACCTCACTTGTAAGTCGCTTTGGATAAAAGCGTCTGCTAAATGACTAAATGTAAATGTTTTATTTCTACTTTTTTCTTTTTCTCCTACCTGCCACCTAATTACCACTACAATTGTTACTCTTAACCTTTTTCTTTTTTCTTCTTTCCTAAAAAACATCTTTATCAATATTTTATTTTTATAGTATAAAAGTTTGTATATTTTCAGAGCTCTCCCATTTCTACTTATTTAAAACTTTTATTCATATAAAATATTATTATGATTAATTAATACAATAAATAATAATAGTTTTTATTAATGTATGTATTTATTTGTTAAAAATTTATACATAATTATTATTCACTCATTCTACTGAATGGCCTGTCTTAGGCTCCTGATAAAGAGGCACCTGTTGCTCTGGGTGGAACAGTATGGGTCACTAAACTTCAAGACCACCACACTTCTCTACTGTTTCACCCTAATAAACAGGACCCTCCTCAGGGTCTGGGAGCTGTTTTAGACGTGAAACAAGCAGTGAGCTGCCCCTCACTGGGGTTGAGAGCGACTCAGAGCTAGAGAATGAACACACCAGCTGGACCATCCTGGAGACCCATGAATAAGTCCTCTGATTGGGCCTCCTACAGAGGAATCGTGACCTATCCAGAGCAGTGGTTCACCACTTTCATTGTTTATGAGCCTTTCAAATACTACTTGTCTATCAGCCCTTTGCTAATGAAATAAGCAAGTAAAAGTGAAAGTTTTTGAGTCATTTTTAGAGTTTGAAGCACTGGTCTAAAGGACAGATATCAGTAAATATGTATTTGAAATAGCAGGTACATACATGTAGAAGCTCCTAACGGCCTCGTGTTCTGAAGATGGTGTCTAAACCAGAGATTATGGCTCTTTATTGAACCTTTACTAAGTTGTACCAGAACAATATGATGATTGATTCATCATATTGATAATTGAGAATGATTCATTCTGTTACTGTCACAGCGTTTGTGGACTCAATCAGAGCAGCAGAAGTGGAGACATCCTGTTATTTGGACACAGATGTCACTAAAAGCTCTGTGCAGCTCAGTGTCCTACACAGTTATTGAAAGCAGAGACAATTGAGACACACAGTGCAACAGATATTTTTCTGATGTCTATCATTTGTTTGACCCATGTTTCAGCCAGCTTGGTTAAGCAGTAACTAAACCAGTTTTTTAAGTTAAAACAAATGGATATGAATATTTAGCAGTGGATTGATTCAGGTCTTTACATTTTAGAACAAAATGTCGTTGCGCCCGCTGTGGCTTAAGTGTTTGTTTCGCTCTTGAACAAATACTGTATTTGAATTCTCCATTTTGTGTTAGAGGCTCAACACGGTGGTGGACTGGTTAATGCTACTGCCTCACAGCTAGAAGGTCCCAGGTTTCAAATCCACCTGCCACCTGCTCCCTTTCTGTGGGGAGTTTGCACGTATTTGATATATAGACTGTTACTGAGCTAAGTGGTCAATGCTGGGAGATCTAATACTAATAAAACTGTGAAAATACTACAAGAATAAATCCTGCACTTGTGAGTCTAAACAGGATCATGTACTAATACTTAGTACTTGAAATAACTTCTGTGATTTTTATAGTATTTAATATTATACCACGGTCATATTATCACTTGGGACTAAATGAGTTAAATATTAAAAGGAAAAAGTCAAAGAAAAATCTGCAAATATTTGGGGTTTTACATGAAAAATTACTTGCCAATGAGTTCACTTCATTGAAGAATCTAATAATAATTTCAGCTCTGCTTGCATTGTTTTACTGTGCAGAATTTTAATTTTTTTCTGCCTCTTGCCCAGTGACATTTGGGAAATTATTTATTTTGTACATTTTTGTTTTTTAATCATACACACTTCTTTCATATCATATTTGATATCGCTCATTAGGAGCAGCTTTTGGATTTTTTCTGTTTCTAAGTTGTTAACAATTCTTTACGTAATTTATAGTATTTAGATTTTCACTAAATCCTGAAACTTTACAATTTATTAGTTGGCGCTAGATAATCTGCCATGTTAACTATTCTTATTGTTCCCTTTTGTAAACTAAAAATGGATTGTGATTTGTTCCAGAGCAAAAATATGTTATATGTCATCAGCAAACAGAATACAGTCAATCAGTTACACATTTCTTTTATATACAAACTAAATATCAAAGGACCCCAGACAGCACCTTTTGGGACCCCACTATTTATTTTTTTATGCTTTTGAGGAAAGGTTATTTAAGTTAATGTATTGTAATTTATTAAAATCCAAAAATGAGGACTATGTTATTTGAAGGTGAGATTTAGCTTTAGTTATGTTTTTTTTTTAAAAAGAAAAAACTGTACAGTAAAATTGCTTCAAAATCCCTCTAAATAAGAATGATTTGAAATGTTCAGTTAACCATTTAAAACAAAGTATCACAATTGAATTTATAACAATTGAAACACGAACATAACCAGCATTATATTTTTACTTTTTATACATATCATTAAAATGCAATTTGTTAAATCTAAACAAATATTCATTACAAATCTCATCCAGGATTTTCACAATAATTTTTATTCTATTTCCAATTTGAATTTATCATTTCCAGGAAGGAAAAGACGCTAATGCAACCGCAAGGAGGCACAAGCCAGTGACTTCCTGTACCAGGCCCCAGTCTGTGTCAGGAAGAGCATCGGACATATAACACAGGCCAAATGAAACATGCGAATCATGACTTTCATAAGTAAAAATCTATTTATTTGTTAGTTACTGCGCATCAGTTGGCCACTACCATCACCCGTACTGACGGTACTGGGAGCGGTCAGTGGATATTTCCAGTACCCGTGCAACAAGCTAGTTTCTCTGCAGAACCTAAACAATCAGTGGTTGAGGGATTTTCCTTCATGTCATTTAAATCCGCTGAAAAACCAATTTGCCTCAGTAGAAGATAAATATGTCTGATTCCAGAAAGATCTTATTTGTGTGTCTCCTTCCATGTTCCGTGATTTGTTTAACCTCTGAAGGTAAGAGCACCGTTATAATCATGACTCGACATTAACTCTAACCCGTTGTCTTTTATTACCAATAAGAGCAGTTTATCAAATCCCCGTGAAACCATCTGAGGTGCAGAGGAGCGATAACTTGTCCTCCACCGTCCCTGTGTTAGCCACAACAAGCTGGTTAGCTACTTGCTAACTGCTACACGCTGCACGAGCCCCATTTAACGTGCTAAGTGCCACAAATGCTGGAGCACGCGGATACAGCAGCACATACGTTGTCGTAGTGTAACTAGTTTCTTTAACAATTTTTAATTTTATTAGCTGCCATGTGTGTTTTTTCTCTGTAACAACAGAGGACAAACAAACTGTTCTATAATTTTCAGTAAAATTCTATTATTTATCATCTATTGAGAAAATTGGACAAAAATCTAATTTACTAGTAGCACGTTACTCTAATAATATTACATATATGCATATTTTTGTCACAGTGCACGTCCTGTTCCTGGACTTTTATTTTGTGGCCCCTTCTCCCTACTTCCTGTCCCTGGTTCTTTTGCCCAGCTTTACCGTCGTTGTCCCTCATCTTTTGCACCTGTTCCCTCCTCTATTTAAGTTCAGTCTTCCCTTCACTCCCCTGCCAGATACTTGTCGTTGTTACCTCACAGTAGACTCTGGACTTTGAAAAATCTGACTTTGTGTTTCTTGGACTTTCTTGGCTTCATGGACTCTTTAATCCTGGACTCTGTGCTTTTGTGTCGTTTTTGGTCTGAGGTTTGTCTTCTGTTGATTTCTGTGTGTAGGTTTAGTTTCCAGTCCTGTCTGCTATTCTGGTCCTGGGTTTGGTGTTTAGTTAGGCTTTGCATTCTTCAGTTTCAGTGGCCTTTGTTCAGTTTGTTCGTGTCTGCCTCCCTTTAGTTCATGTGTTACTTTATGTACTTCAGTTATCTTTTCCCTCCAGTGTGTTTTTGGTTGTTTACTTACTTTAGTCGTTAATACGTTTGTTCACTTGTTTGTATCTTTTCATATTCAGGTCAATCTCTTTGGCCTTTTCCCGAGAGTTCGTTTTGTTTAAACTTTTAGGTTTCTTTGATTTAGATACTTTTATTTTAATTTTTTTTACCCACCCTTCATTTGTGTAGTTGTGTCCCATGTTTCGTAAGTGTATTTTGTTAAGACTGTTCCCGTAGTCTTCCCCTTGTCTTTACCTGTTTAGTAGTTATTGTTATCCGTGTCATTTGTTTCCCCTCATGTTCGGCTCCTCTGGATAGTTTGTCTCTATTCTGTTCTGGACCTGTTTCTTGTAGCCTCCTGTTAGGAGCTGTTAGGTTCCGTTGGACATTTCTTTTAAGTTTCTGTCAATAAAAGGTCCTTTTCGTTCATCCCTCGCATTGTCTCCATCCCTTAACCAAAACCCTGACAATTTTCCCCAGTAATAAGTTGTTAAAAGTGGTATTAAAAAGTAACAAACAAAATTAATGTAATACTGTTACAGTTGCTTCATCCGCAAACAACTTTACTTTTGTTTTCACCACATCAACGATTGACATAAAACATTTAATGTTCGTCGTATTAGCAGCACGTAAGAGTGAGTTGGCTGAAATATGCTCATTTCCACTATTGACTCTCCATCTCCGTCTATTTTTAATTTTTCAGATTAAAAGCTAATTTAATGAGTAAAGTAAGAAATTACTTTTAATGGGGACTAATAAGAAAATGAATAATATTATTCATTTTAAACTGAGTGATGAGTAATCTATTACATTTTTGAGTAACAAGCCCAACACTGAAGGACACATGTATAAACACTCAAACCAAAGTGCTGCACAGTACAATAGTTTCTACTAAAATATGATCATCTGATAATGTTTGCAGGATCATATAACACTGATGAAAGCACTTTAAGCCTCAAAAGAAAAAGACAGCAAAAATTGTTCAAATGTAATTTTGAGAAATTGAAATATAAAATAAAACTATATAGATAAATATTTCTAATGCAATATAATCTCTGTTATTGTTGTTAATATGTTAAATTAGTTTGATTCTTTTTATTCTTTTAGGTTTAGTCTTTATAACTGTCTCAATATTAACTAATTGAATTAACAAATATTTCCTAAAGAACCAAATGACTGACTTTTTCTTATTCTTCAGACTCTCAGGAGCTCACAGTGAGGCCTGGAGACGATGTCCCTCTTCACTGTCGGGGTCCCAGAGACGGTGACGTTGTTATGTTAAGCTGGATCAGACCCGACCTGAGGTCAGAGGGTTTTGTCTTCTTTGTCAGAGAGAAGCGCTCGTATGAAAAGTACCAGCTTCCATCTTTTCACGGTCGAGTGGAGCTGAGAGACCCAGAGATGAAGGACGGAGACTTTACTGTGATTCTGAAGAACGTCAGCGTCGATGATGCTGGAACGTACGAGTGTCACGTTGGAAAGAGCAACACAGGAAGCAGCAAGACACACACACCTGAGCACATGAGCATCGTCTACCTGAAGGTTGAGGACTCAGGTGAGTTTAGTGTATCATAGTGTGTGTGTGTGTTTGACGCCTGACACCTCACATGTGATTCTGTTCTTACAGGTCCCACAGCTGGAAACATCAGGGTTGGAGGAGACAAGGAAGTAGGAGTTGTAGTGGCACTGTGGGTTTCAGTAGTTGCTGCTCTTCTTTTTGTTGCTTTCGGTTGTTTTTACTTGATAAAAAAACGTCCTGCAGTACAACAAATCATCACCTATCAGCAGATAACACATGTCTAAGATATGTGTTTTATAGTGTTATTTATGATTGTACACATGGGGTCTGAACTCTACTGGCTTTATGAAGCTCCCAGTAAAAAAGTAAAAAAGCAGTGGTTCCTGTATGTTTAAACAAACGTTGTCCCACATGCCTCAAATCAACATTTCCTAGTGTGACATTTAAGGTGGAAATATGGTGACTTCCATCGATTTGGAGAATATTTATAATAGTAATACTACAACTTCAACTACTACTACAACTACAATCAATATCGTTTGTGAGCCTGGCTTTGGAATAATATCTGGGATTAGCTCACAGCTTGTAATGCCACAGCTGAGTCAGTTTGTTACAAGTCCTTCAACGCCCACTTTCGTCCCTACTGTCTCATGCAGTGCATCTGGTGCACATATAGGCTGAGTCAGGATCATATGTCCCAAAGCCAACATCCACAGTACTTTTTCCTTTGTTTCTCTGTGCAAAATGTTTTCAGTGTTTATCCAGATATAAGAGCTGTAATCATCAAAATTAAAACAAAGAAAAACAAAAGGTCTGAAATATTTCACTGTGCATGTAATGACGGATTTCACATGTTAATGACCCACTTTGTAGACATCAGGAGCACAAAGTATACAATTTTAAAATCAATACATTATGCTATGTGTAAATGCAGCTACATGCTGCAAAGTATTTGGGGTTTTGCTGCTGTTTGGATTTTGTGCTGTAGTTGTGTAGCTTTCTTCCTTCACTGGCTGCAGTTCAAATCAGAAAAAAAAAACACAGAAGAATTGAGTAGAAGTAGAAGAGAGTAGAAGAACTGTGAGTCTTTGCCTGCAGTAACACTAGACAATAGTGGGGTATTTAATCATGAAGAGTCAGTTATTCGGAAGATATAATGGATCTGATTTGAATTTGCAGCCCAACATTGGTGTAGCATTCATGATAATATGGAGTCCGTTATTTTGCCGTGCTCGTATATTTTATATAGCTGAGATGGCAGCAGTATAGTGTGTGGCACTTAAAGCATCTCTTTAAAGCTACTTGGCTTGTGCAGTGTTATTGTGCCAAGTTTAGGGTTAAGTTTGCATCCCCCCACAAAGTTATAGTTAAAAAGGAAACTGAAATATTACATTGATTGTTTTATTCTTTTTGACATTTCATAACGAGGGGCCACAATTATTTGAACTATTTTTGTAAGTTTTGGTAGCTCATTGTCTCCCCTTGATCATTTTGTGCTTATTTGGAGCTATTTTAGAAATAGGGGGCGGAAAGTGACCGTGTTTTGCTTTGTAATCTGGTCACATAACACAGAATCTCGTGCTGTTCTTTGTATTTGTTTTACGATTTCCAGGTCGGCCCTTACCGACACAAGTTCCCGAATTTCGTTGTCCTTCCAGTTCGACGTTGGTGTTGTGTATGTTGGTATGAATAAACGCCTTCTTTACTTGCAGCTGTAGCAGGAGATGGTCGTCATCAACAAGCCTACTCACTCATGGTAATCCTCCGAAGTATCATTTATATTGTGTTGCTGTCTCTCTCTCCTCCTCCTGCTTGTGTATTTTGTGTGGGGGTGTGTGTCTGAGGGATGGGTCACCGGTGGTGTCCATGGATCAGCACATTTGAATTAGTTTCCACCTGATTGGACAAGAAGGTAGGTGACAGCAGCTCGCTCTCTCCCCACATCTGGCCCTACCAACCAACCCAGCATTCTGTTTTGGACTCTGTAAGAAAGCCTAGTGATTTGTATGTGTGTGTAGAGATTTCTGGTAATAAGCTTGTATAGAATTCACTGTAAATACTGAGCACCAGGTAGCACAGTAGGAGCGAGAAGCCCTTTTATTTTGCTCATCTTTTCTCCTGTTAGGAGTTTATGTTATACATCCTGTCTTATCTGTGTATTTCTTGGTTCTGGTTAGAGAATCTACTGTTATTTAAATGCGCACACACACACTTTTAATGTGGACCCAAGAACAACAAGGTGAGAGGTTCAGTAAAAGAGCTGAGCTTTATTATAGATACAGGACAGGGAAACACAACCAACACAACACTATGAAAGAGGACAAAACTAGCAAATCCCAGAGGGATGACTACAAAACTAAAAACAAGTTATTAACCTTGACGCAACCGCAAAGGAATTTAACGAAGGCAGAAAAAGATAAACTAGGCGAAGAAATGATAAATATGGGTTTAACGAGTGGCAACCTAAAAACCCGGGACAGTGAAACCAAACGAAGACACCAGGAAAACAAAAACACTGGGAAAAGCAAAACATGAATGTAGAAACCAGAATAACTCACTAGAAAACTAATAATGTCCAAAGGTTGAGGCGAATGAGACACATGAACCCAAAAAAACGCAAATCAAACCTTAAACCATAGACACCAGGTAACAGAGTCCATGTGAGAAGGGTCAGGAGTCCTAGAATCATGAGACAGGTAACTCAGAAAACAAAGTATTGCACTGACAGCAGGGACAAACAAAGACAATGATCCAACAGAGAACCAAGAGGAGAGCTGGGTTTAAAAGAGCAGGGGAACAAGTGAAAGCAATTGTGAGCGGTGATGACTGGTGAAGCTGTAGAAATAAACTGGGGACAGGAAGTGGAGAAAAGGAGGTACAAAGTCCAGGGCAGGAAGTGAACCAGAGTGTCAGTTCATGACATAAACACACTTTAACAACTCCTCCCTCTGTCCACAGACAGTCGGTGAGGGTTTAGTGGCAGGCAGAGAAAACACAGACTTGGAGAAAGGATGTCTGCCTCACACTGGATCTCATGTGTTTGTCTGCTCGCATGTTTCCTGAGCTCTACTTCTGAAGGTGAGATGTGTGAACGGCCTCACATCACACTGCACTGAAGCACACAGAAAAAAAAAACAAACTCTGGACCTTAACTTAAAGGATTCAGGCTCTGGGAAGCTCCAGGTTTGGGTTCATATTTCATTACCTGATTGTTAGAGTAAAACACAAATCAGGATCACAGTAAGTGTATTTCATTATTTAAAGTAACTATGAAGCTATTGGTGTTTCAGTGGGTTATTGATGACCCTTCATGTCAGGACAGAATTACTTTCTCTTTCTTATTTCTTTTATTTCTTTAGTAGCCACCAGAAAGGGTGAAAAAAAATTACTTTAAAATACTAGTAAAATGTTTAAATATTATTAATGCAAGTTGGACTGTAAAACGCTGACTTCTTTAAATCGATGCAACACTTTCATGACTTTGTTGTGTTGAAATGTGGTTAAAACTAATTAGCATCAGAAAACAAATTCGCATGGTGTCATGCTGTCGGTGCATCCACAGACTAGATTTTTGAAGAATCACTTCCTGATTCTTAGACGATAGCAGATATGTTATTGCGTGAGAAACAACAGGCAGAGGGAGGAAGTTATGTCGCATAAAAACACTAGGTGTCAGATTGAACAAACAGAACATGGACAAAGTGAGCAGGACTGTAGAGCAGCTGGAATAACTACATGTTTTTAATGTAAAAAAAGGGTAGTAACTTTTAGAGTGACAGCAATTTCCAGAGTATTCAATAGTGAATCAGGATAAAAGTGATTAACAAAACATTGCCAGTTGGATAAATAACTCAGATCTGGACTCATTGCTGGCAATATCAGTACTCTCCAGCGCTTTGTTTGGAACCATTCCTGATATCTGAGTGCTTTTTGAAGTGTGTTTCGGGTCATTGTCCTGCTGGAAGACCCGTGACCTCTGGTGGATATGCAGGTTTCTGACACTGGCCAGGACCTTGAGCCCCAAAATTCTCTGGTGCGACCTGACACTGTTGTAGCCTGTGTCTGCAGATCAGCTTGAATTTGTTTGGAAGTTAATCTGGTTCTTTATCCACAATTGGAACAATCCTTTGTTGTCATTATTAATTAATTTTGCTCTTCCATCCACGTCCAGGGAGCTTAGTTACAGAGCCACTGCTGTAAACCTCTTGATGATATTGTGCACAGTGGACACAGGAACATTAAGATCTCTAGAGATGGACTTGTAGCCTTGAGATTGTCCATGTTTTGCCTCAATGTTTTCCCTCAAATCCACAGTCACCTCTTTACACTTCTTTCTTTTCTCTATGCTCAGTGTGACAACAAAGGTTGAGTCAACTTTCCTCAATTTTAACTGGCTGCAAGTGTGATTACTGTATCACCCACAGCTGTTTGTTGCCACAGGAGCAGTTCCAGGAGCATCACATGCTTGAAAAACAATTATTTCTTGCAATTTGGACAAGGTGCCAATAATTATGTCCAGTCCGTTTTCAAGCTTTTCTATTGTTTTTTTATTGTTGTTCTTCCAGTGCAAACAAAAAAAAAAAATAAGCACGTGAAAACCAAACAAACAATTTTCTGAAAGAGTTGCATTTTCTGACAGAACTGCAAGGGTGCCGATATTTGTGACCATGACTGCACACATGTTAACAATTCTCAATAAAGATACAGTGAGTCCACCGTTTATTATGCATAGACATAGCCACGGGTCCTCCTCTAAATTTCTGTTTGAGGGAAACAAAAATGGAGAAATACATGTGCTCCCATCTTATCAAATGTAACATGTGGAATCATTGTATACTGTGTGTGAAATCATGTTATCCATGTGAAAAAAGTTCAGATGTAGTATAGCACGAAGAAAAGTTTAAATATTAAATAAAAAATAAAAAAAAACTTTCACTGACTTTTTCTTCCTGTTTTTCCCTGGTAGAGATAAAAACAAAGCCTGGAGGTGGCGTCATTCTCCAGTGTCACGGTCCCAGAGGTGCTGACATCAAACTGGTAAAGTGGACCAGACCAGACCTGAGGTCAGATGATTATGTCTTCTTCTTTAGGGACAAGCATCCATATGAAGACAAACAACACTCATCTTTTCGTGGTCGAGTGGAGCTGAGAGATCCACAGATGAAGGACGGAGACGCATCCGTGATTCTGAAGAACGTCAACATCAAGGACACTGGAACATATGAGTGTTATGTTGGATATAGAGGCCGCTCTGAGCTCATCACCAAGATCACCCTGAAAGTCACAGACTCAGGTGTGTGTGTGTGTGTGTGTGTGTGTGTGTGTGTGGATCAGAGGTGAAGCTGCTTCCTGGTTGTTGATGTGAGAGTGAACCATCACAGATCAGATGTTTGTGTTTTCTAAAGATGTTGCTGATGAGACTTTGTAGCAAACAGCTGCTATGAGTGATGGGATCAAAGTGCAGTAGATAATGTCTGACAGGAGTTTGAAGAGGAAATGGATTCATCACCTACCTGACACCTCACACCTCACATCTCATTCTCTTCTCACAGGTGGTGGACCTGGACACATCTATGAAGGAAGAAGCAAGTATGATTTTGTTAGACTGGTCGACAGTCTGTCAGATGTTGGTGCACGTTTTATTATCATTTTTTTCGTTCTTTGTTTCCTGATCTATAGAGCACGTAGGCAGGTCAGAGGGCGGTAGTCATATCACCCTCCTGAAGCACACTCTGCATTTCTAAAGGGCATTTTTCAACAAGAGAAATAAATGTTTTAACAAATCCCATGAAACAACGCATTCTGTGGTTCTCATTCATTCCTATTGAAGGTGCTTTTCTTTCCAGCTTATCTCAGTAATTCTCTTACAACAGCTGCTCACTGTGCTTTTTAATGTGCTTTAAGAAAAAGGGACTTAATTGGGACAGTTTCAGTGTCTGATTGTCCCTCATACACTACAGGAGACTCTGGTGTCACAATAATTAGTTGAGGTGAGACACATGGTGGGTCACTGGGACATAGGTTTGAATTTATAGCTCATGTGTTTATATCAGAGACTATTAGGATTCTCATTCCCCACATTTAAACCTTGAAACAGTTGTCGCTTTGAGACACAGTGACTATCAGCTGCACATACAGAAGATACACTCACACATTCTATTGTGGTGACCACTGAAGGCTGAAGACAAGCTGAAAGCCGCTGGTATTTTTCATGGTACTTTGTGTTCTTCACTTTCCCTTCTATCGTGTCCCTGAGAAGTGGAACATCCCCACTGTGCTGTAGGTTCTGTGTGGTGGTCTGTCTTTCTGTCAGACTTACTGTCTGACATCAGGGCCAAAGAGTCCATTTTGGTCTCGTGACCTTTTTCCATTTGGCCTCAGAATCTTCCAGGTTTTCTTGTGATACAGTTGTCACATGGAGACAGGGACCACTCTTTACCATTAAGTCCTTCACAGTGGTCCCTGTCCTCTTGGTGGCCTCTGTGACCACTTTCCTCCTCACTCTGCCATCATCTAACACACACACAAAAACATAACCACATCACCACAGCCAAGGACTCCTTTTCCTCTACCTCAACATAATGTGCATCTCCATAGATTTCAAGGCTTCATTGCAAAAGTCCACTTTATTTTCACTGTTTGTTCTACATGTGTATATTTACTGGATTCTTTGTTCTCTATACATGAAATTGTATATTTATTGCATTTTATATTCACTGTTGTTTGTCTTTTTGTAATGTATTAAATTTAAATGTCGACCAGAGTAGCTACAATTTAGTTGTAGCCCACATTGTGCTATGACATCACGGTCTAGTCTAGTCTCCAGTTTGGAGGAAACATCTGACACGTGTCTTTCCTCTTCTTAGTTATAGACGTAACTGTGCTCCTAGGGCCAAACTTTTTTTTTTTTTACTTTCCCACCTACAGTAGACTATTTGCTTTCTGTTGAACTACAAAGCTCTTATATGCTCCAGGAATCACAGTTGGCCCAGAACGTAACCTCGACCACTGACTCTGATGTCACAAGTTACAAGGAGAAATGAATTCATGCAAACAGTAGAACAGACATTTTATTGTCAGACACTGTCAAACAGACATCAGAACATGTCTGCTTCACAGTTCATGCAATAATTTATGTCATTTAACTCACCTGGATAAATTATTTAAATGCTGGACAAAATATATTCCAGACATTTTCGAAAGTTTTCTTTGTTTTTTTTTTACCTGCCATTGTAGCAGCTCTGGCTTCCTGTATGGAAAATAGAGTTCAGCTCTGTTCTGATTGGTCCTTCTTGACAGTAGATTGACTATGATTGATCAATCAATCACATTAGAGTCAGCTGAGTGACATAATAATATGTTTGTATTCATGCTTTCATCTATTTGATCCAGCTCCAAAGTGCAGAAACTGTAATTAGAGACTGTCAGCTACCTGTTGAATCAGCTGTGTGATGTGCTGCCACCTGCAGGATGGTTGTGTTACTGCCACAGTCGCATAGAGTTTAAACTGAGAACATCACGTGAATATTATCCAGTAAACAAATGACAGTACTATGTTTAAAATGATAATGATATAAAGCTGACAGAGAAATGAGTCAGTTTTGGGATTTTTTGTTTTTGGTTTGTTTGTTTTTTACTGGTGTTTAATACTCAAAATGAAGAGACAAAAGACAACAACAACAACAACAACAAAAGCAACGTTTCCACGTACATTGTCTTCATCAGGCAAACATTCATTTGCAGACAAAAGCTACAAATAGACAGGAAAAGACAACCCCACCTCCAATCAGGGGATCACATGATAAAACCCAACCCCCCAAAAACAAAAGGATATGTGACCAAAAAAAAACCCAATATAAATATCCAGAGCTCTGTAGTTACTAAATACTACTTATATTTAGCCTATGTTACTATATTATATTAAAAACTACAGTTTCAAATGAGCCACAGTGCAACGCGTATAAAAAAAAGAAAGAGACTCCATTGTTGTACTACATCTAGCGACCAGATGAAGTCACAGACAAGACAAACCAATGTAAATAGAGAATCATATCATTTACAGGAATGGTGGAGTTTTTTATTTTTCAGTGATCATGAAATGTGATCAAATCTTCACCAAAGTCACAAATATCAACAAACAAAATGCTTCTAAGCTGGAAAAAAAGTCATGATTTTTTTTGTCTTTGTCACGATGATGTAAACTGTGTAACTTAGAACTACATTTGATTTTATCAGCCTGCACAAAGGGGCATCACCCTTAAACCCATCAGATCCCACACTGACGAAAAAATTCTCATTCTTCTATATTCTTCCACATAAAAATCGATGTGTCTTTGACAATTCATTAAAAATATGTTTATTGTGTGGTCACCGCAAAACATGTCTTATGTCTTGTGGAATGTTTCAACAGTACCAATAATTCACAGAGGACAGAATCAAACTCTTCATATACACAAAGACACTTACTTTTCTCGTTGCTAAATGATGCTCATGCTGTTTATAGACTGCGGGTGCAGTTCTTTTTATGTTTGTCTACAGAGAGATGTAAATTAGATAAGGCGTAGGTGTTACCAGCAGCAAAACCGGAACAGATCAAATTTTTCCGTCTTACACCTTTGTCAAACTTTCATAACCACAAGAACAAAAATAAATGAGACCAAAGTTGATCTTGCAGAGAAACCAGATCTCTGCTGGTGCAAATAGAGGTAAAAAAAATGTAGCTGCACCTGATCTGAGGACCAGTTACTGTTCACTGCTGTGAAGGTGTGAAGGTTGACGGTTGAAGGTTGACTTCAGTGAAGAGTAGATGACCTCTGGTTCTGATTCTGGTGGAAACAAATAAACAGTTTTAATGTGAGACATCGGTGGAAAACCTTTTTTCTTACATGACCTCTGAACTCCACCTCTCTTCTTGTCTTCATCCAATTACAGTAACAAATATTTACAATACCAACATCTGATATCCACACTAACTTAAGTCTCCCTGGAGAACCCTCATTCTCTAAGAGTTGGATATCTGTGTTTATCTCAGTTCCAAGATTCCTCATAATCTGTCTCATCTCAAAAATGTGTTTGTTATATACAATGGCAAGAAAAAGCATTTGACACCTTTGGAATTACCTGGTTCACTCACATTAATTGGTCATTAATAGCAAAATCTACTGTCTAACCAAAGAGAAAGGGAGGGAGACAGAAGACACAAAGTTAATGTCATACAGTGGTGTCAATTGTGGGGTGAGAGGAGAGAGGATCAAGAGGAAGAAAGGAGCTGTGAGAATCTTTCTGGAGCATCACTTCCTTTCTAACTTTCGTGTTGCCTGTTTTAAGTTGCATTTTGTGAACTATACCATGGAGATCACCTCTTCTGGTTTACTGCCTTCTTTTTCAGAGGGGCAACACTATCGAGTATTGTACGTAGTGAGGCTGTAGAATTATCAACAAGATAATCTACTTGTGCAGGAGTAACATTAATTGTAAATTCAAATGTCATTTGAAAATGGTCAAACAGAACAGAATAATGCGGAAATACTGTTAAATTACCAGTTTCAATGCCGTATGTGAGGACAAGGTCTAAGGTTTGACTAAAACAGTGAGTGGGTTTATTTACATTTTTAATCTAATAATGAATTAAACACAGTTACTGTCAGCATCTACATAAATATTAAAGTCACCCACTATAATGACTTTATCTGTACTAAGCACTAAATCAGATAGAAAATCAGAAAATTCAATCAAAAACTCTGAATAAGGGACTGGAGGACGGTACACGATAACAAATAATAGTGGTTTTTGAGTTTTCCAGTTTGGGTGTGAAAGGCTAAGAGTAAGACTCTCAAATGAGTTATAACTATGTTTAGGTCTAAGATTTATTGATAAGCTAGAATGGAAGATTGCTGCTACTCCTCCACCTCGGCCTGTGCTTCTAGGAACATGATCATTAATATGACTCATTTAAACTGACATATTCTTCCTGCTGCAACCAGGTTTCAGTGAGACAAAATAAATCAATTTGATGATTGTTTATTAAGAAATTTACTAACAGAGATTTAGAAGAGAGAGATCTGATATTTAATAATCCACATTTAATAGTTTTGGGGTTTTCTTCTGTAAGAGTCTTAACTTGTATTAGTTTATTATGATTAACTCCTCTTGTTGTCGTATTTACTTTATGTAATTTAGGTCGGGGAACAGACACAGTCTCTATAGATATGTGGGAGTTGTGGGGGGGTGACGGTTGTAAGGATACTGCAGAGAGGCGTGTAGGACTGGATCTCTGCATCCTAGGCTCAACTCTGGATTGTCATACTTTTGGTTGTCTAATAAAACCAGCCATATTTCTGGATAAGAAAGCTGCACCATCCAAAGCAGGATGGATGGCAAAGTTACACACAGATGAACCGTCACCCAGCCAGTCTGGCTTCCCGGCTGCTCGGGAACTCCCGGGGTACAGCTAACAGGGGCTACGCTAGGTCGGTCCGCACCACCTACCTGAGTAGCTGGATTAGTTCCCACTCCAAAGCTGTAAAACCTTACACTTTTTACAGATCTTATTATTGCTAAAGGAGGCAGAGGAGGGTTAGCAGTTGCTAACAGCTAGCTGCTAAGCTAGTGGAGCTAGGATAAGTAAAATGTGGAATTAGTTAACGTTAGCTAGTCATGTTTTAGAAGAGCAGGTGCTTGTGTAACACAAAGCGTATCTCACATCTCAGGTAGTAACTGTTGTGTAGAGAAATCACTTATTTCAGTAAAATAAGAGTAACATTGATCAGCAAACTGTCCTGCAGCAGAAACAGGAAGTGACACAATGCGCTCGCTGCAGGAGGAAGAATGCACAATTGTTGATTAGGATTATGTGTGTTTTTGTATTTTGGTGCAGAGAGGCTAAATTTCTGAACATTTACTATGCTTTTAAGTTTCAAGCTTTTCATTGTAATTGCCAAGTTACGCCACTAGGTGGAGTATTCACCAAAATGAGCGCTAGTTGAACGTAGCCTTCAGGCCTCTGCTTCTCAGACAGAAACTAACGTCTCCCGTCTCTACTTTTTCCTGTCTGAAACAGGTTAGTAGCATGTGTATTTTAATCACAACATACTCCATAGGATGTCTAAGGTCTTTTTGAGCTAACTCCGGTTAGGTTTGAGGAGATAAACACACATTTGAGCAGCGTTTAAAGCCTAAAATTAGTTATTTGTCGAAGTAAAGTTTTGCTAGCTTCCGTGTGTGAACACGATACCAATGGCGGTTTTATTGTGAGTGTTTCTGTGTGGACTAAAGACTCCTGGACATTTGTAGAAATATAATTCATGTGTAATTAAGTTGTATGTGAGACCGAAAGTGAGGAATATGGGTAACGAATTTTTCCTGTTCTGTATTGTTTTCAGCACAGAGTCCCAGTGGGTTATTTTGTATATTATGTTGTTGAAATGTTTGCAAATGTGTAAAACATAAAAATTGATCAATAGGCTGAATTTAACTAGTAACAGGATTACTGAGGTAGTGTATAGTAAGAGCTAGTATAGCAGACACAAAGTAAGTATTGTTAATGCAATCTATAGTGGTACTGCACTGTATTTCCAGACTCTGCTTGTAAGTTACAGTATATTAACCTGTGAGATGGAAATCACAATGTATGTTAATGGAAACATGTTGAATTGAGTTGTTGTGAAATAGAGAAAAATGTTTATAAAAACAAAACAGAAGAGTCAAATGAGAATAAAATATGCTTGTTTAATAAAGACAGAAACAGCCTGATTGAACGGACACAACTAACGTCTCCCGTCCCTACTTTTTCCTGTCTGAAACAGGGTATATAACCTGTCTACAGGTCTCTGTTGTTTGGGGCCTGTAACAGTTACATTATGAACCATCACTCTTCAATACAGAAAACTCCACTGAAGACTCTGAAATCCTGACCTGTGACGTAGATCCAGCTGGGTGGAGACTCTCCATGACTGCTGATGTGACACTTGTAGAGGCCTTCATCAGACTTGGTAACATGGTGGATGGTCATGTGACCTGTAGGCTCAGTCCTGATGAGGGAGCCATCTTTATAGAAATCAGCTGGGAGCTTGGAGGGAGGCCTCTTTGTTTGACAGTGCAGAGAGACATCATGTCCCTCCATCACAGGGAGGACAGGACTCTGCAGGATCACTGCTCCACCTCAACACAGAGACAAACTACAGCATTTCATCCATTTCCACACAGCTTCATCAACACTAACTCCACAGTCTGAACTTACCAGTGACAGTGATGCTGTTACCGGTTGATCCGTCTCTGGATTCACACCAGTAAACTCCACTGTCTAGTTCATAAATGTATTTGATGAAACAGGAAGAACCATTAGATTTTCCCCAGTCAACTACACACTCAGTCCTGTTGTCTCTGCTTTTGTTCCTCTTCAGTGTCCATCCAGCAGAGCTGTCGTCCTCCTCACAGCTCAGAGACACAGACTGTCCTTTAAACAGCTGAGAGCTGTTGGAACTCACAGTGAGACGAGCTGTGGGAAATTCAGTGTAAATATAATTTTATCATCATGAATATTACAAAGTAACACCCACTGGACCAACAACAACAACAATGAGCTTGTGGAAGACAAAACTGCTTTAAAGGACCTTCACTGATTTTGAACTTGCTTCTTATGGTTCTAGTTTGACTAGTACATGTACATAAATGCAGTTAAACCTACCATTGAATTCCCTATATCTAAATATCTCTACTTCTGGCTGAAAAATGCCTCCAGATGACATCACTTGGAGGAATTATGGAGGAGATTATGTCATGTTGTTGCTCACAATATAAAGTTTATAATCACGGTCAATCTGCTTTTCCAGACCTCCCCCAGATGACATCATCCGAACTCCTAATGATGAAAAACTCCTCTGTCATCTGGAGGAGCTTTTCAGCTAGAAGTAGAGAAATATTTTAATATCGGGAAGTCAGAGGGAAGTTTAAAAGCATTAATGCAAATGTATTGTTCAATGCCCTAAACTAAAGCCATACAGAGCCAGTTGAACATTGGTGAAGTCGCCCTTGAAGCCCATGAATTCTAGTTCCCACAGTGATGGTGGAGTCAGACATTTAACATCTATAGATTATTAGATGAGAAGTTCACCAACCTTGGTTTGTTGTGTCACACAGCAGAGGCAGCACAACTACAGAGAAGGTGGAGTGGAATGTTACTTTGACATATGACAACACAGTTCTACTTTAGAGAAATAGGAAACTCGTTCTGAAGAATAAATCAACAAGGATCACAGTCCAACTAACAAGCAGTTGGTTTGAGACCATCAGAGACCTGCACCATGAAGTGAAATATCAGATCCAAACCTGTCAACAGTCAAAATCTTTCAGACAGGATCCTGACGAAGACCAAACCAAGAATGTGGTAAATACTAAATAAAAATGATAGATCGGTCAAATTGTTTTTCTTCTCCACACTTTCCATCGGTATGAGCAGCACAGTGGTGCAGCGGTTGGTGCTGCCGCCTCACACCCAGAAGGTCACCGGTTTGAATGCAGCCTGTCTGTGTGGAGTTTGCATGTTCTCTCTGTGCTTACATTAGTTTCCTCCCACAGTCTAAAGACACACGTTAGGTTAATTTGAGACTCTAAAGTGTGAATGTGAGTGTCAATGGTTGTCTGTCTATGTCTCTCTGTGTTTGCAGAGAGACATAGACAGACAACTTTTTTATTATAACACTATTATACCACTATTTTCTGTTTTATGGTTTGAAATGTTTTACAGTAATAAACATTTGCGAATGCTTTTATCCTGTTTCTTGAATTTTTTTTATTGTTCTCTTGTTTCTGGATGCTGATAAATATAATTGCATGACAAAATGTTTGATATGAAACCTTTTAACCATATTTCAACTTGTAACTCACCACCACTCTTCTACAACTCAGCAGACTATAGCAGACTAGAAATGAAATGATTTAAATTGTACAAACTTGTACTTACGGAGCAGAGTTTGAAGAGATGTTTGGTCCATTGTACGACTTGGTGGCTGAGCTGAACACGTTTGATCACAGTTAGTCACACTTCCTTCCTCTGTCTAGGTGAAGGTGTTGTTTTCCCTCCAACACTTGTCACAAAATACCTCTTTAAGTTTATGATATTACTGTGAAAAGAAAATATTAAAATGAAAATAGTTCATTCTTGGATTGGGGCTCTTATTTATCTGGACTGATCAGATTTTAGTAAGACTCCTTTTATTTGCTGTCAACACTTTGTGTTTTTGTGATGTAAATTTTCGCCTTGTTTAAACATTGTTTTCATTCAGTCACTATTTCCAGTTTGCTATTTCCTTAATGTTAAACCTGGTAGTTGAACCCCTGTCAGCGACTTTTTGCCCAATTCAACATGTTGAATCTGCTTCTGTCAGCGTCAGACTGTGGGTGAGAGAGAACACAGTACTAACAAGGCCAGTACAACCTGTACTGTAGTTGTCACTTCCTACAACACATATCCTTGATTAGAAGTAGTTAGAATAAGAGTAAAATATTTGGCTAATGCTGCTTTGTTTGCAGTTTTTATTTCCACGAGTCTAAGTCCAAGAACTTACGAGAAGCGAAAGCTAATAGTTCATCACATTGCAACACCATCAGTTTGGACTGAAACTCAAATCTATCCAAGAACGAAGGACTCCAGTAAAAAAGTAAGTGACTAAAACAACACTTCTTCCATTCTATTGTCATATATTTAATAGAAAATGTAACATGTAAGACATATGTGTACTTATACAGCTATTTACTGAATTCATAAAACTCAAAGCAGAAATTGTAAGACATTAATTCATAAAGAAAAACTTTTAAATCAATGTGTTTTGATTTACAAATCACAATCGACGTCACTTCCGTAGTTTCGAAATGTCGGTCTGTTCAAACTGTGTACACGCACGCAGTTGCAAGAAACCATCAAACTCTTGGAAAACGAACTAAGCAAAAAAAATGAACTTATCTTGGGGTTTTCCAACGTTGCCACCACACAAGCAAAGCACCTTGCAGCTCTTAATACCTCGAGCTACATGGAACAAAGCTGTTTGTTCAGTGACCCAGGACACCGATGACACGCTGCCGTGGTTTGGCCCTGTCGGACGACCAACGGCCTGTCCCGACACGGGCCCGCTCCTCGCCGCTGACACAGGAGGCCTGGATCCCGGCTAAAAGGAGACATCGGACGACACCTGCTGCAGCTAATCTTGTCAACCAGTCCATTGGACCACCTTCCCCGGTCCAGGTGGAGAACCGTTTCACTGTTCTTGAAGAGCTGGAAAGTCCGACTTCCCCGGCGGCGGTTCCCTGTGACTCCCTGCCCCGTGAGATACCACACGGCTCCACCTCCCGCGGGCAGCGCGGTCGGGGCCTCGCCAGACCAGACGTGCCACCACCACCAACACTGTGCCTCCAGAGAGGAATCCACATGCTCCTCCTCGTCGCACCTCTCCACCGCACCGTCCTCCCGGTCCGACCATGCTAATTATTGGCGACTCCATCGTTAGAGAAGTCCGCTTAAAATCAGCTAAAACGTTTTGCTTTCCTGGAGCCACAGTCACTGACATAGCGGAGAAAATTCCAAACCTGATTGAAAAACATCCTACAGCAACAAAAGTAGTGATACACGTTGGCACAAATGACACCAAACCCCAACAGTCTGAGTTGCTGAAACGTGACTTCGTGTCATTTTTCAACTCACTGGAGATTTTCCACGACAGACGGTTCTTCATTTCCGGCCCAGTTCCCACGCTGGGTCGCGGTGTTGGCTGGTTCTCCAGACTCCTCAGCCTGCACACATGGCTTCAACCACAAGTCTCCGCACACGGACTCTTCTACGTAGACAATTTCAATCTTTTCTGGGATCGTCCTCAGTACTTCAAGCAAGATGGACTGTACCCGAACTTTCTGGGATCACGGATGTTGACTGAGAACATTGTCCACAGCGTCTCAGTCTCCGGAGACTGACTGAAAACACCTGTGGCTCTGATGTGCTCACCTCTCCTGCATCCTCCGCTCCAACACCCGACAACATCCACAGGTATAAACAGTCCGAGATATTTATAGAATCTGACGTTACCAACAGACAAAATGCAGCTGTTATGGACTCTAATTTTTCACACAGGGAATATTATTATTTTGCTGAATGTTATGATCTTAACCACACTGCTATTTGCCCCATAGAGACTATGTCTGCTCCACGACCACCTAAACTTTTTAAACCAAAAATGAACACAAGGGGAGTTAATCATAAAAATCTAATACAAGTTAAGACTAATGCTCATACTGAACCAAAACCCAAAACTATTAAATGTGGATTATTAAATATCAGATCTCTGTCTTCTAAATCTCTTTCACACCCAAACTGGAAAACTCAAAAACCACTATTATTTGTTATCGTGTACCGTCCTCCAGTCCCTTATTCAGAGTTTTTGATAGAATTTTCTGATTTTCTATCTGATTTAGTGCTTAGTACAGATAAAGTCATTATAGTTGGTGACTTTAACATTCATGTAGATGCTGACAGTAACTGTCTGAGCACTGTGTTTAATTCATTACTCGATTCAATCGGTTTTTCCCAAAATGTAAATAAATATATTTTTCTGATGTCTATCATTTGTCTGACACATGTTTCATCCAGCTTGGTTAAGCAGTAACTAAACCAGTAAACCCTTTTTTTTCAGTTAAAACAAATGTATATGAATATTTAGCAGTGGATTGATTCAGGTCTTTACATTTTAGAACAAAATGTCGTTGCGCCCGCTGTGGCTTAAGTGTTTGTTTCGCTCTTGAACAAATACTGTATTTGAATTCTCCATTTTGTGTTAGAGGCTCAACACAGTGGTGGACTGGTTAATGCTACTGCCTCACAGCTAGAAGGTCCCAGGTTTCAAATCCACCTGCCACCTGCTCCCTTTCTGTGGGGAGTTTGCACATATTTGATATATAGACTGTTACTGAGCTAAGCGGTCAATGCTGGGAGATCTAATACTAATAAAACTGTGAAAATACTACAAGAATAAATCCTGCTTTTCTTAATTCTTAATTTTTCTCAGCCTCTTGCCCAGTGACATTTGGGAAATTATTTATTATCAACATTTTTGTTTTTTAAACATACACACTTCTTTCATATCATATTTGATATCGCTCATTAGGAGCAGCTTTCGGATGTTTATAGTATTTAGATTTTCACTAAATCCTGAAACTTTACAGTTTATTATTATTATTAAAACTGTGAAAATACTACAAGAATAAATCCTGCACTTGTGAGTCTAATCAGGATAATGTACTAATACTTAGTACTTGAAATAACTGCTGTGATTTTTAAAGTATTTAATATTATACCACGGTCATATTATCACTTGTGACTAAATGAATTAAATATCAAATGGAAAAAGTCAAAGAAAATTCTGGAAATATTTGGGGTTTTACATGAAAAATTACTTGCCAATGAGTTCACTTCATTGATGAATCTAATAATAATTTCAGCTCTGCTTGCATTGTTTTACTGTACAGATTTTGAATTTTCTTCTGCCTCTTGCCCAGTGACATTTGGGAAATTATTTATTATGTACATTTTTGTTTTTTAATCATACACACTTCTTTCATATCATATTTGATATTGCTCATTAGGAGCAGCTTTTAGATGTTTCCTGCTTCTAAGTTGTTAACAATTCTGTACATAATTTATAGTATTTAGATTTTCACTAAATCCTGAAACTTTACACATTAACTTATTGAACAATTTATTAGTTGCCGCTAGATCATCTGCCCTATTAACTATTCTTATTGTTCCCTTTTGTAAACTAAAAATGGATTGTGATTTGTTCCAGAGCAAAAATATGTTGTGTCATCAGCAAACAGAATACAGTCAATCAGTTACACATTTCTTTTATATACGAACTAAATAACAAAGGACCCCAGACAGCACCTTTTGGGACCCCACTATTTATTTTTTAATGCTTTCTAGGAACAGTTATTTAAGTTAATGTATTGTAATTTACGAGAGTCCAAACATGAGGAATATGTTATTTGGAGGTGAGATTTCGCTTTAATTTATTTTTTTTTAAAAAGAAAAAACTGTACAGTAAAATTGCTTCAAAATCCCTCTAAATAAGAATGATTTGAAATGTTCAGTTAACCATTTAAAACAAAGTCTCTATCACAATTGAATTTATCACAATTGAAACACGAACATAACCAGCATTATATTTTTACTTTTTATACATATCATTAAAATGCAATTTGTTAAATCTAAACGAATATTCATTACAACTCTCATCCAAGATTTTCACAATAATTTTTATTCTATTTCCATTTTGAATTTATCATTTCCAGGAAGGAAAAGACGCTAATGCAACCGCAAGGGGGCACAAGCCAGTGACTTCCTGTACCAGGCCCCAGTCTGCGACAGGAAGAGCATCGGACATATAACGGAAAACACAGGCCAAATGAAACATGCAAATCATGACTTTCACACCGAATCTGACTTTCATAAGTAAAAATCTATTTACTTGTTATTTACTGCGCATCAATTGGCCGCTACCATCAACCGTACTTACGATACTGGGAGCGGTCAGTGGATATTTCCATCAACAAAACTTTAGCGGAAGCTAGTTTCTCTGCAGAACCTAAACAATCAGCGGTTGAGGGATTTTCCTTCATGTCATTTAAATCCGCTGAAAAACCAATTTGCCTCAGTAGAAGATAAAGATGTTTGAATCCAGAAAGATCTTATTTGTGTGTCTCCTCCCATGTTCCGTGATTTGTTTAACCTCTGAAGGTAAGAGCACCGTTATAATCATGACTCGAATAACCCGTTGTCTTTTATTACCAATAACAGCAGTTTATTAAATCCCCGTGAAACCATCTGAGGTGCAGAGGAGCGATAACTTGTCCTCCACCGTCCCTGTGTTAGCCACAACAAGCTGGTTAGCTACTTGCTAACTGCTACACGCTGCACGAGCCCCATTTAACGTGCTAAGTGCCACAAATGCTGCAGCACGCGGATACAGCAGCACACACACTCCCACACCAGGCAGGAGCTGTGAGCTGTGTCCGGCAGCAGAGACAGAGGAGGACGGGGACCCGGGATTTCACGTCAGAAGATCGTTTTTATGGTTTAGCTTTAATATTGTAGCGCCCCACGGCTTATGGGAGCAACTGTGGGAGGCGGCGAAGCGGAAGCTAAGGCTAACCCTAACTGACTTAGCTAATTGGCTAATAAGCTAGCATGAGTGCTAACAGGCCAATATGAGAGCAACTTTTCCAAAATGGCAGGCAGAAGCGAGAGCACTTGTGTCACATACACCGTAGGACTCCAACTGCCTAACAGATAAAAGTGATAGGACCTTTAACAGCTACCTCTAGCAATAGTGATAGCTGAGCTTTATTTTGAACACTAAAACAGCGGCCGTCACTGTGATCGCTACTCCTATACACAGCACTTTCCCTCATGGTGCCTGCCAACACATTTACATTTACATTTAGTCATTTAGCAGACGCTAAAGCGACTTAGAATTGAGGTACGAGGCAGCAAAAATCTAAGTCAAGGAGAAAACATCAAAGCAAAGTCCTATCAGAAAAGTGTTCACAGTTCACGAGATGCAAGTGCAAGAGAGCAGAAAGGATTTATTTATTTATTTATTTTTAAGCGATTTAAGTGCATAGGAAGATGCGGAAGAGTTCAGTTTTCAGCAGTTTTTTGAATATTGGGAGATTTTTGGCTGATTAAAAATGAGGCGAGCTGCTGCATTTTGGATCATCCGCAAGGGTTTGACTGTGGATACTGGTAACCCCATCAACAAAGCGTTGCAGTAATCAAGACGAGATGTGACCAGCGCCTGTACAATGAGTTGGGTCGTATATTCCGTGATGTAGGGTCTGATCTTCCTGATGTTGTAGAGAGCAAATCTGCTGCCCTAGAGACTGAGGAGATGTGGTCCTTGAAGCTCAGTTGGTCGTCGATGATGACCCCCAGATTTTTGGCCGATTTAGTGGGGACAATCACTGTAGATCCAATGTTGATCCTGATGTTGTGTTTCATCAAAGTTCTGGCTGGGAAGACAAGGACTTCGGTCTTGGAGAGGTTGAGCTGAAGGTGTCTCTCACTCATCCAGGCTGAGATGTCTGAGAGACAGGCAGAAATGCGCGATGAGACAGTCGAGTCGTCTGGTGGAAAGGACAGGAAGAGCTGTGTGTCATCAGCGTAGCAGTGATAGGAAAGACCATGTGAGTGAATGATGGCACCTAGGGATGAAGTATAGATAGAAAAGAGAAGAGGACCAAGAACTGAGCCCTGCGGCACACCGGTAGAGAGACTATGAGAGTAATAAAGATGCCCCCGCCAGGATACCTTGAAGGTTCGTCCCTATAGGTAAGAACAAAGCCAGTCTAGAGCTGATCCAGAGATGCCCAAGTAAGAGAGTGTGGACAAGAGGATCTGATGGTTCACAGTGTCAAAGGCTGATGATAGATCAAGTAGAATTAAGACAGATGATTGACCTGTGGCTTTTGCAGCTCCAAGATATTCCACAACAGTCAGGAGTGCAGTTTCTGTGGCGTGACCCCTCTTGAAGCCAGACTGGTTGACATTGAGGAGGTTGTTCTTGGAAAGGAAGTCTGAGAGTTGGTTGAAGACTGCTTGTTCCATTGTCTTGGCCAGAAAAGGAAGGAGGGAGACAGGTCTGTAGTTCTCCACTACAGAGGGATCAAGAGAAGGCTTCTTGAGCAGTGGGGTAATCAAGGCCTGCTTGAAAGAGGTAGGAAAAGTCCCTGTTTTGAGAGATGTGTTGATGACTTGTGTAATAGCTGGCATTAGTGCAGGTGCAACTGCTTGAAGAAGAGTGGAAGGGATTGGATCCAGAGTGCAGGTGGTCGGATGATTAGAGAGGAGGAGGGTGGATACGTCATCCTCAGTCAGAATTGCAAATGATGAGAGCAATGCAGTGTTGGAAGAGGTTAGATGGATGTCATCATCTGGAGGAGAGAACTGTGAGCTGATGGCTGCCACCTTGTTGTTAAAAAAGTCGGAAAAGTTGTCAGCAGTGAGAGAGGTAGATGGCGGAGGTGAAGGTGGGTAGATGAGTGATTTGAAAGTGGAGAACAGCTTTCTGGTGTCCGAGGTGTTGCTGAGCTTCTCCTGGTAGTAATTGATCTTTGCCCTGGTGACACTGTGAGAAAAAGGTCCAAGCAGATTCTGCTACTCAGCAAGAGCAGATGGAGTCTTGGATTTGCGCCACTTCCTCTCAGCACCCCTGAGCGTGGTGCGTTGTTCACGGATCCCGTCAGTGAGCCACGGATTAGAAGGTGAGAGACGGGCGGGTTTCGAAGACATGGGACAGAGACAATCCAGACATGATGAAAGGGTATTGCAAAGGCTGTCTGTGGCTGCATCTGCATTGCTGGTCCAAGCCCGGTAGAAATTGGGGAGGGTTGTGTTATAAAGGTGCATCAGGTGTAAAAACTGCCAAATCAACATGCGAACAATGATCCTCTGTAATGACACTGAACTCATGGGATAAACCGAAAGGACAAAAACCAAAACATTAAACTGGTTATGCAGCGTCTGTATAGGCAACATTTCAGTTCTGCTGATGTAGACACAGAAATAGGTTACAGTTATTTGTCTTAAGGCAGGCAAAGCAAAAAAACAATTTATATTAACACGAAGAATCATGCAGTGATATTTTAGCTCTGGATAATGTAAATAATGTAAATTAAAATCAAATTTAAATAGTATTGATTGTTTGCTCTTCGTCCTACTGACTTTGGCATCTTATTATCCAACAGCTACTTGCTTCAAGTAGGCGGCTGAATTTCCTCATTCAGAACATTCTGAACATTTAAACTGGAAGATTCTGAAGACAAAAGGTCTCACTGTGTTTTGGACGACAGAGTAGTGGTCGACTGATATGGGTTTGTCATTTGCTTATGCTGATATTGAGAGAGCAGGGAGCCAGATATGTGTTGTTGTTTTTTTTATCGTATTCTTAGATTCTTTCTCTGCGTTACATAAACTACAATTTATTAACAAATTAGACAAATATTGAAAATATCTGAATTATCTCAAGCAATTTAAAATAAACAGCAGTTATTCAGCAAACTAAATTAATTCAGAACCAGATCAGAGTTGGCTGATTAGCTTATGTACTTTGTTTTTTGACTCATATACTCAACATCACAGATCTGTGGGGTCAGATTTTAACCATGGACCACAAGTCTGAGAGATTTGGTCAATGTACCACTGCCTCTGATACCACATGTTACAAGGAGAAAAGAAAAGTTTGCTGCTTTGTAAGAAATTGGATTTGTATAATAATAATAAACACAATACTTTTATAGAGAAAGTATTTTCTTCTCCTTTTGCTACTTAATCAGACAAGACAGAGACATAGATCTTTATGACATGATCCTTCTTCGTTTCATTTCATTACTCAGAATGAAATCTGTTCTTCTCAAACTTAATATTTCACTACATTCACTGAAACTAATGCTTCACATAAAGAGCAGCAGTAAGCAGTTGTAAGAGTGAACAGAGTTTTTTCAGTCTGGACCCCAACACACTGTCTGAGCATCTGAGACCTAATCAGCACCTTATTAAAATAAAATAATAATAATAATATATTTAATAATTTTACCTGTTGAAGATAAAAATACAGCAAACCATGTTTTGGTTCTAATTCCAAGATTTCTCATCAAAAGTAAGAAACTGAGGATTCAGATCTTTACAGCACATGTGCTGTTTTTACATATTGTGTGTGAAAATGACATTTTTTGATCTGTTGTTATTTCAGATGATATTAATGAGTGTTACTCACTTTTCCTTTCTGCTTTTCTGTGTTTTTGTTGTTCAAATACAAAAGAGATTCGAGCAAAACCTGGAGATAATGTCATTCTTCAGTGTCGGGGTCCCAGAGAAGGAGTCATCGAACTGTTACAGTGGAGCAAACCTGACTTGAAGTCACAGGATTATGTTTTCTACTTCAGAGAGCAGCGCGTTTATGAAAGGTACCAACATCCACTTTTTCATGGTCGGGTGGAGCTGAGAGATCCACAGATGAAGGAGGGAAACTTTGCTGTGATTCTGAAGAACGTCACCATCAAAGACAGTGGAACATATGTGTGTTATTATGGAAATGGTGGAAATGGACTTAAGCTCATCAGCAACATCACCTTGACAGTCAGAGACTCAGGTGAGTGAGTGAACACTCCCCTTTAAAAGTATTGGAACAGAGAGAAAGTGAATTTACTTTTTAGTTGCAAATCCTTTCCTTGCAATAACTGCATCAAGCCTGTGACTCACTAACATCACCAAACGTTTGCATTCTTCTTTTGTGATGCTTCTTTTTTTCTTTAATCTTCTCTCAGCTTCACAATTGCTTGTTTTTCACTCTCAGACATTTTTCTGGCTTCACTTAATGTAACATTGGCCTCAGGTAGCACAGACGGTTACTTCCATGCGACTTGGGCCTGTAACCCGGTGCATTCTGTCTCCTTTTTTGGGGGATAAATACTATCACTTTTATCAATATGCATCATTATTATTAACATTATTATTACAAAAAATAAATAATGAGGATTATTATTATTATTAGTCTTAGTAGTTTTGTTTTGCATTTATCATTTTTATTTCTACTTTATTTAACTATCACTACCATTGTTGCTGTTAACCTTTTTCTTTCCTAAACACCATCGTCAATATTATTATTATTATTATTATTATTAATGATGAATAATTCCTCTGATTGGGCCTCGATCTCAACAGGTATTTAGTCACATCCATTATTATTATTATTAATTTGGTTTCATTTTGTTTATGATTTTTGTTGTTTTCTCTCTCTTTTTGTTTAGTTTTAGTTCATCTGTTTGACTGTATTATTACACTTTAATTTCATCATGTGATCAAAAATAATAACTGCCCCTCCTGAATCCTCCAATCCTGATGGACTTTCACAAGCAAACACACCCTGTACAAAGGTCCCATGTGTCTTGTCTTTTTGTCTTATCTTGCACTAGCTGTTACGTTTTGTCTATTATGTGAATTGTTTTTTTGTTGTGAATTTAACAAAATGTAACATTGGCCATTCTGGAAATCATAGAGTTGGTTGTGTGAGTTCTGGGTTTTCCTGTCAGAATAAGAGCGTGTTCATGTGAAAGTTCTTCCTTAGAGGCAACTTTGGCAAAAACATGTTTGAAGTACTTATGCAGATGTTACAGTGATAACTGCAGAAAAATTTGGCAATAGAACAACAACACAAGTGTTACTCCCATCCATCCATTATGCCGTGAGAACTAAATCAAGTTCAAATATAAATAAAACACAAATATAAATTACAATCTTTTCTTTGACATAAACAGAAAATAAAATACAACACAAATAGCTTAATAAACTTATTTCAAACTGTACAATATCACTTTATAAGGATTATTCTTAAATAAAATATAGGTGAATAACAGTTGTTACGTTCATTTACATGTCGTATCGCTAATTAAACCAAGTTGTTAACAGTCGGTACAATATAAACAATCACAGGATTCACATACCTCATTGGCCGCATTAACATACGGGGAGAATATAACTTCAGCTTAACAAGTCTTTCTCTGTCTCAGACCTTGGAAACATTTTACAGCAACGTAACTTAAACATTATCTTCGGCTGAACACGACAACTCGGCATCACACGTGTAGCATAATGATGTCGCACTCAATAATAACCTGTCTTTACCTGGACTGGCGAACATTGGTTCCGCTTAGGAAACACTATACAAATGACTTAAGAACGAAAACAAATATATTCTTAATCATATAAATTCCTCCTTTTCCGTACAAATTATATGTAATCATAACTAAAACAATTACATAAACTTAAACATTATACCTGCTTCTAACAGCAGTTACACAAGAAAAACATAAGAAATAATGCAGGAAATGATTTTCTGCTGGCTGAACTGAAGATCATAACATCTGTAGAAAAACATTCTAAATAACAGTCAAAAATAAAAGGGATTCTAAAAAGTATAAAAATCTTCAATCCACGTTTCTGTGGATGTCACTAGATTCTTCATTTGTAATCACAAGTTTGTACAGTTTTGCAGAATTTGGTGAATCTAGACTCCCAGAGAAAATTCTGAGAGGTGGAAAAATGTTCTTGCACAAGGACCATTGTCTGACAGGAGTTGAAGTTGAAGAAATGGATTCATTACCTACCTGATGCCTCATTCTTAACATCTGGTTCTGTTTTTGCAGGAGATGGAGGTGGAGCTGGAGACACTGAGGACGGAGGAAAGAAGGACGGACGTGTGGGACTGATAGTTGGTCTGTCAGTTGTTGGTGTGCTTGTTGTTGTTGGTGCTGTTGCTTTAATGATCTTTAGAAAACATCATGGTCAGAATTCACACCAACCTTCTCCTCCACAAACAAGTGCTCCACTGGTTTCTGCAACAGGTGCAGAAACAGGTGCAGCAACAGCTGTGTAAAATGCTTCAGCTCTGTTTCCTCCTCAGTCTGTCAGAGTCCTGCTGCTGTTTCACCAGTGACTGTTGGATGAAGCCCAACAGTTGGAGGAAAACCACAACCTCCAGTGACCTTCTAGCTGTGAGGTGGCAATGCTAACCACTCCACCACCATGCTGCCCAATGCATTTTATTAATCATATTATTTTTAATATATTTACCTTGTCATTATGGGCTATTGTTTGTTGAATGTTGAGTAAAATAATGAATGTAATGCATTTTGAAATTAGGCTGTAACATAATAAAATGTGGCAAAAGTTAAGCGCTGGGAAAACTTTCTGGATCCACTGCATATGATGAGAACGTGTAGCTTTCTACATTTAGGACGTGTTCTGTGAATGTGAAGATGCTTCCCACTTGTGGTGCTGCTATGAGAAAACAGCTTGCAAACACTCAGTGTGGCATATAATCATAGTAAGACACAAGCTCAAACCCTGTGTGTCTCTTGTAAGCTCCTTAATTAACCATGAGCTTTATATGTGTGTGTGTATAAATAATACTAATAAAGCTGTATAAACTTGAATGCTTATTAATGCATATCAGGTGATGTGTATTTGTGTAATGAGGGAGGATGTGGCCTAAGGAGATCAACACCCTATATCAAGATGTGCATAATTATTAGGCAGATTCTTTTCCTCAGAAAAAAATGGCCAAAAAAGAGATTTAACTGACTCTGAAAAGTCAAAAATTGTAAAAAGTCTTTCACAGGGAAGCAGCACTCTTGAAATATCTAAGATATTGGGGCGTGATCACAGAACCATCAAACGTTTTGTAGCAAATAGTCAACAGGGTCACAAGAAATGTGTCGAAAAGAAAAGAAATTTACAAATTAACCGCCAAAGATTTGAGAAAAATCAAACATGAAGCTACCAGGAATCCATTATCCTCCAGTGCTGCCATATTCCACAACTGCAACCTAACTGTCAAGAAGTTCAAGGTGTTCAGTTCTCAGAGAGAGAGAGATTTTAATTCCATTCAAGAAGTGAAACTTGTATAATGTTTACATTCAGTCCACACAGACTGATATATTTGATACTGATACTCTTTTAATTTTGAAGATTATAACTGACAACTACTGAAAACCCCAAATTCAGTATCTCAGAAAATTAGAATAATACTTAAGACCAATACAAAGAAATGATTTTTCTCTAATCAGCTAATTAACTCAAAACCCCTGCAAAGGCCTTTAAATGGTCTGTCAGTCTAGTTCTGAGGCTACACAATCATGGGGAAGACTGCTGATTTGACAGTTGTCCAAAAGACGACCATTGACACCTTGCAAAAGGAGGGCAAGACAAAAAAGGTCATTGCAAAAGAGGCTGGCTGTTCACAGAGCTCTGTGTCCAAGCACATTAATAGAAGGCGAAGGGAAGGAAAAGATGTGGTAGAAAAAAGTGCACAAACAATAGTGATAACTGCTCCCTGGAGAGAATTGTGAAATGAAACCCATTCAACAATGTGGGGGAGATTCAAAAAGAGTGGACTGCTACAATTTAGTTGCAGCCCACTTTGTGCTCTGACATCACAGTCTATTCTAGTCTCCAGTTTGGAGGAAACATCTGGCACGAGTCTTTCCTCTTCTTAGTTATAGACTTAACTGTGCTCCTAGGGCCAGACTTTTTATTTTTTTACTTTCCCACCTACAGTAGACTGTTTGCTTTCTGTTGCACTGCAAAGCTCTTATATGCTCCAGGAATCACAGCTGGACAAGAACGTAACCTTTTAACTATTACAATATAATCTGCAATGAGTGAATTAAGCTTTAAAATATCTTGGTGACTCTTTTCTAAACTCACTGTGTATTTGTGTGTGTACATATATAAAATCTTAAAGCTGAACCAGTAAATCAATCAAACTGAAAGTGACTAGAGACTGAATGAAAACTGAAGCATCATCAGCTGGTTAATGATTTTTACCAACAGCTGCAGCAGTTCGGTCCTGCCGAGTGAAACTTTCAAACAAGATCTAAGAGTTAGTGAGGAGCCTCCAAACTTTGGTTGTTGATTCAGGTAAAATGAAGGAATTAGCTCACAAAGCAGACATCAGGTACAAAGGGGGTTATTTGTATTTTTCTATTGTGTCCAGCTTTTCTTCTTTTTGTGTGTTTTCTTTTTAATAAAGTTTTACACGTCTCAGTACTGAATGTGTCTGTGATTCTTCAGATTTTATTATAATGAAGCAGATGATGAGCAGGATTCAGATTTGGTTTCTTTCTAAAACCACTTCTCCAAAACATGTTGCTGCAGGTCTGAACTGATCTGAGCTGGAATAAAACCACCTCAACTCCTCTGAACTGAGCCCAGTGTTCAGGAAACATGGAACCAAGAATAAAATTTTCTGACTTTCAGTAAACCTGAACGTGTTGAAGCCGACCTGCTAAATAAACATTTGCAGTGCAGTTGCAGTGAATCAGTCTGTCACATTAGCCCATGTGTGTAATGACACATGATTTAGGAGACTCTGACACTCATTAAATATACATAAAGATCTGCACGACTAATGGCTGCAAAACAGGTTTAGAGTTAGTTTTCACATCTAATTTTATACTAATTTCAGGACTTTGCCAGTTTAGTAAAAGGTCCTTGACTGTGAATCTCGTGTCAGTTGGATCAAGATTCTGGGCTTATCACTGGGGCTTCCTGGAATAAGGATGCAGATCTCATGGCTCATTGTTTTCCAAGAGCCTTTACAATTATTTAACAGTTTGCAGAAAACAAAAGAGCAGGCAGATGTTAAAGAGATTTGGTCAATCGACCACTGCCTCTGATGTCACAAGTTACAAAGAGAAATGAATTCATGCAAACAATAGAACAGACATTTTATTGTCAGACATTGTCAAACAGACATCAGAACTTGTCTGCTTCACAGTTCACACAATAATTTATGTCATTTAACTGACCTTTAACAGTCTCTAGTCACTTTCAGTTTGATTGATTTACTGGATCAGCTTTAAGATTTTATATATGTACACACATACAAATACAAAGTCAGTTTAGAAAAGAATCACCAAGAATGCTGGACAAAATATATTCCAGTCATTTTCGAAAGTTTTCTGTTTGTTTGTTTACGTTTGCTCGTATGGAAAATAGAGTTCAGCTCTGTTCTGATTGGTCCTTCTTGACAATAATTTGACTATGATTGATCAATCAATCTGAGTGACATAATAATATGTTTGTATTCATGCTTTCATCTATTTGATCCAGCTCCAGCAGAATTCGGTTCAGAGGGTCAGATTTCAGTTTTGTTTCACTTGTGCCTGTGAATTTGAGATACTGTATGTGTGTGATCCTGATCCACTGATTGTGTGACCTAGAGTTCCATTTTTATCTTTCCTCCAAATCCTTAGAAGATCTTAAAATCTGATCATTTTAAGTGAAAGTGCAGAAAGTGTAATTAGAGACCGACAGCTACCTGTTGAATCAGCTGAGGCTCCTGTGGTGATGTGCTGCCACCTGCAGGATGGTTGTGTTACTGTCACAGACACATAGAGTTTAAACTGAGAACATCACGTGAATATTATCCAGTAAACAAATGACAGTACTATGTTTAGAATGATAATGATATAAAGCTGACAGAGAAATGGGAGTCAGAGTTTTGGGATTTTTTGTTTTTTGTTTGTTTGTTTTTTGCTGGTGTTTAAAATACTCAAAATGAAATGGTGGATTTCTTTATTCAAACCATGAGGTGACATTGTATTTCAGTCATGAAATGTGATCAAATCTTCACCAAAGTCACAAATATCAACAAGCAAAATGCTTTTAAGCTGAAAAAACACAAAGTCAGGATTTTTCTTGTCTTTGTCACAATGATGTTGATGATGAAACTGTGTAACTTAGAACTACATTTGATTTTATCAGCCTGCACAAAGGGGCATCACCCTTAAACCCATCAGATCCCACACTGATGAAAAAAATTCTCATTCTTCTATATTCTTCCACATAGAAATCGATGTGTCTTTGACAATTCAGTAAAAATATGTTTATTGTGTGGTCACCGCAAAACATGAAACATTCCACAAGACATAAGACAACAGCACCAATAATTCACAGAGGACAGAATCAAACTCTTCACATACACAAAGACACTTACTTTTCTCGTTGCTAAATGATGCTCATGCTGTTTATAGACTGCTGGTGCAGTTCTTTTTATGTTTGTCTACAGAGAGATGTAAATTAGATAAGATGTAGATGTTACCAGCAGCAAAACCAGAACAGGTCAAATTTTCCGTCTTACACCTTTGTCAAACTTTCATAACCACGAGAACAACAATAAATGAGACCAAAGTTCATCCTGCAGAGAAACCAGATCTCTGCTGGTGCAAATGGAGGTAAAAAGAATGTAGCTGGATTCTGATCTGAGGACCAGTTACTGTTCACTGCTGTGAAGATGTGAAGGTTGACGTTTGAAGGTTGACTTCAGTGAAGAGTAGATGACCTCTGATTCTGATTCTGGTGGAAACAAACAAACGGTTTTAATGAGAGACATTGGTGGAAAACATTTTTTTCTTACATGACCTCTGAACTCCACCTCTCTTCTTGTCTTCATCCAGTGACAGTACAAGTATTTACAGTACCAACATCTGATATCCACACTAACTTAAGTCTCCCTGGAGAACCCTCATACTCTAAGAAGTGGTTATCTGTGTTTATCTCAGTTCCAAGATTCCTCATAATCTGTCTCATCTTGAGAAAAAGCATTTGACCCCTTCGGAATTACCTGGTTTACTCACATTAATTGGTCATTAATAGCAAAATCTATTGTCTAACCAAAGAGAAAGGGAGGGAGACAAAAGATACAAAGTTCATCTCATACAGTGGTGTCAATTGTGGAGTAAGAGGAAGAAAGTAGCTGTGAGAATCTTTCTGGAGCATCACTTCCTTTCTAACTTTCGTGTTGCCTGTTTTAAGTTGCGTGTTTGTGAACTGTACCATGGAGATCAGCTCTTCTGGTTTACTGCCTTCTTTTTCAGAGGGGCAACACTATCGACTATTGTACATAGTGAGGCTGCAGAATTATCAACAAGATAATCTATTTGTGCAGGAGTAACATTAATTGTTAATTCAAATGTCATTTGAAAATGGTCAACAAAACAGAATAATGAGGAAATACTGGTAAATTATCAGTTTCAATGCTGTGTGTAAGGACAAGGTCTAAGGTTTGACTAAAACAGTGAGTCGGTCTATTTACATTTTGAATCTAATAATGAATTAAACACAGTTACTGTCAGCATCTACATGAATGTTAAAGTCACTCACTATAATAACTTTATCTGTACTAAACACTAAATTCAATCAAAAACTCTCACTAACAAATAATAGTGGTTTTTGAGTTTTCCAGTTTGGGTGTGAAAGGCTAAGAGTAAGTCTCTCAAATGAGTTATAACTATGTTTAGGTCTAGGATTTATTGATAAGCTAGAGTGAAATATTGCTGCTACTCCTCCACCTCGGCCTGTGCTTCTAGCAACATGATAATTAATATGACTCATTTAAACTGACATATTCTTCCTGCTGCAACCAAGTTTCAGTGAGACAGAATAAATCGAAGCTGCAGCTACAGGTATTATTATTGCTAAAGGAGGCAGAGGAGGGTTAGCAGTTGCTAACAGATAGCTGCTAAGCTAGTGGAGCCAGGATAAGTAAAATGTGGAATTAGTTAACGCGCTCTATGCGCTCGCTGCAGGAGGAAGGTGTGGCTGCAGAAAATGCAAACAAAAATAGAAAACAAAAGCATATATGATGGTGTCATCAGCATAAAAATGAATGTGCTGAGTTTGACAATAAGTGATATTAAGTGTACGTGCACATTAAAAACAGTGGCTCTAATATCAATACTTGAGGAAACAGGGACTTGATGGAGAGTTATCAAGCTTAGATTTCACCAAGTTGAATAATGATTCCACTTGTCACCATTTAAGTTCAGTGAGTCTGGCTTCAAAGGAAGCTTGATAGGAAGCTGCAGAGAAGGTGACGACACTGCTACACTGTTGTGTGAAGACCTGGCAGTCAGTGTCTGTACAACAAGACACATTCTAGTGTAGACTGGATGCTAAGACTTGCATGACCCCCATGAATAAACCACGTATCAATATAATCCACATAAACTTCATTAAGTGATCAGAGCATTTGTAGCTCATTTTTATTTTTTTTAAATGAGATGAGAAGAAACCAATCGTCCAGTAGGACATATTTACCTGAGCTTAGACTGGAACTAGGGGGAAACTGTTAGCTTGGTTCTACCCAGACTTTAAAAATAGAGCAGCAACTAAATGGCATAATTAATAAGCCTACTGACCTTCTATGGCAGCAGCACTGATCTACCATAGTGATGACCACATAACCCGAAACACAGACTCCAACTCACTACAGAAAGGCAGGAGGACCCTCACAATGTGGCATCTGCACCACCATCCCCAACAGGTTACACTGTGGGATGTTATTTTCACATTTTCTACTGCAAAACAGGTTCACACACAAAATACAATCAACCGAAAACATTACCTCTGCTTCGTCTCATTGGCTGTTGTTGACGTTCATGATGTAATATTTGGACGCCCATGTATGTGACATCATGTGTGATATCTTCCTCAGTGTTTACTTCATCAGCTGCAGTGAAACAAAATGAACAAAGTTATAAATTTACTCTACTGTGTAAGAATATTAGTGAATTTTTATCTTATGAAAACAGAGGAAAATTGTTATTTAAGTCTCTAATTATAAATCTGTAAATATGATGATTAAAAAGAAAGATAACAGAAAATGTAACATGACCATCATCATGTACAACTGTAGAACATGGGTGTAGATACATTTTAAACAGAATTCCTACATTCTACATAAACTGTCATAAATCTCACTGTGTCTCACCTTTAAGTTTCCTCTGAATATGTGGTCGCACAAGTAGAAGCAGTAACACCAGTAGAACTGGAGCACAAATCAATGGAATAGACAATAACACAGGCTGAAGATGAGAGGACGGAGCTGAGGAAGTAGAAGTGGAGGAGGAGTAGGTGGATGTAGGTGGAGGTGTGGTGGAGGGTTTTTCTACAAATGAAGCAAAGATAATTAAACTACGTGACATTATGAACCATCACTCTTCAATACAGAAAACTCCACTGAAGACTCTGAAATCCTGACCTGTGACGTAGATCCAGCTGGGTGGAGACTCTCCATGACTGCTGATGTGACACTTGTAGAGGCCTTCATCAGACTTGGTAACATGGTGGATGGTCATGTGACCTGTAGGCTCAGTCCTGATGAGGGAGCCATCTTTATAGAAATCAGCTGGGAGCTTGGAGGCAGGGCTCTTTGTTTGACAGTGCAGAGAGACATCATGTCCCTCCATCACAGGGAGGACAGGACTCTGCAGGATCACTGCTTTGTCTAAACACAGAGACAAACTACAGAATTTCATCCATTTCCACACAGCTTCATCAACACTAACTCCACAGTCTGATCTTACCAGTGACAGTGATGGTGATGCTGTTACTGGTTGATCCGTCTCTGGACTCACACCAGTAGACTCCACTGTCCATTGGGTCAACTGAACTGATGTTACATGAAGAACCATTAGATTTTCCCCAGTCAACTACACATTCAGCTCTGGTGTCTCTGCTTGTGTTCCTCTTCAGTGTCCATCCAGCAGAGCTGTCATCCTCCTCACAGCTCAGAGACACAGACTGTCCTTTAAACAGCTGAGAGCTGTTGGAACTCACAGTGAGACGAGCTGTGGGAAATTCAGTGTTTACAGTATTGCTTGCTTCTTATGGTTGTAGTTCAGCTAGTGCAGCCATTGAATTCCTTTTATCAAAATATCTCTATTTCTGGCTGAAAAATGCCTCCAGATGACATCATTTGGAGGAATTATGGAGGAGATTGTGTCATCTTTTTACGCTTTTACTCTTGCTTATAATTATGGTCAATCTGCTTTTTTGAACTCCTAATGATGAAAAACTCCTCTGTCATTTGGAGGAGTTTATCAGCTAGAAGCAGATAAATATTTTAATATAGGGAAGTCAGAGGGAAGTTTAAAAGCATTAATGTAAATGTATTGTTCAAAGCCCTAAACTAAAGCCATACAGAGCCAGTTGAACATTGGTGAAGTCGCCCTTGAAGAGAGAATGATGACGATTGACAAGATGCACAAAGAAGTGAGACTTAAAAACAAAGCCCATGAATTCTAGTTCCCACAGTGATGGTGGAGTCAGACATTTAACATCTATAGATTATTAGATGAGAAGTTCACCAACCTTGGTTTGTTGTGTCACACAGCAGAGGCAGCACAACTACAGAGAAGGTGGAGTGGAATGTTACTTTGACATATGACAACACAGTTCTACTTTAGAGAAATAGGAAACTCGTTCTGAAGAATAAATCAACAAGGATCACAGTCCAACTAACAAGCAGTTGGTTTGAGACCATCAGAGACCTGCACCATGAAGTGAAATATCAGATCCAAACCTGTCAACAGTCAAAATCTTTCAGACAGGATCCTGACGAAGACCAAACCAAGAATGTGGTAAATACTAAGCAGCGGTTGGTGCTGCACCTCACACCCGGAAGGTCACCGGTTTGAATGCAGCCTGTCTGTGTGGAGTTTGCATGTTCTCTCTGTGCTTACATTAGTTTCCTCCCACAGTCTAAAGACACACGTTAGGTTAATTTGAGACTCTAAAGTGTTGGTGTGAATGTGAGTGTCAATGGTTGTCTGTCTATGTCTCTCTGTGTTTGCAGAGAGACATAGACAGACAACTTTTTTATTATAACAGTAATCCACACAATGTTAAACTGACAGTGTCATATGACAGGACCAGCTACTACAGGAAGACAAATGATTCTGCTGCCGTGTCAGCTGGACCTAACATGCTTTACTTCATGTATTTTTGTTGTGTATATCACTAATTTCTGTTTTATGGTTTGAAATGTTTTACAGTAATAAACATTTGTGATTTTTTTTATCCTGTTTCTTGAATTTTTTATTGTTCTCTTGTTTCTGGATGCTGATAAATATAATTGCATGAAAAAATGTTTGATATGAAACCTTTCCACCATATTTCAACTTGTAACTCACCACCACTCTTCTACAACTCAGCAGACTATAGCAGACTAGAAATGAAATGATTTAAATTGTACAAACTTGTACTTACGGAGCAGAGTTTGAAGAGATGTTTGGTCCATTGTACGACTTGGTGGCTGAGCTGAACACGTTTGATCACAGTTAGTCACACTTCCTTCCTCTGTCTAGGTGAAGGTGTTTTTTTTCCCTCCAACACTTGTCACAAAATACCTCTTTAAGTTTATGTTACTACTGTGAAAAGAAAATATTAAAATGAAAATAGTTCATTCTTGGATTGGGGCTTTTATTTATCTGGACTGATCAGATTTTAGTAAGACTCCTTTTATTTGCTGTTAATGCAGCACTCAACACTTTCTCCATGTTTGTGTGATGTAAATTTTTACCTCAATAACTCCATCAGTAGAACAAACCTGTATCCTGACAATTTTAACATTGTTTTCATTCATTCACTATTTCCAGTTTGTTATTTCCTTAATGTTACGCCTGGTAGTTGAACTACCCCTGTCAGCCTGTAGGTGAGAGAGACCACAGTACTAACAAGGCCAGTACAACCTGTACTGTTGTTGTCACTTCGTACAACACATATTCTTGATTAGAAGTAGTTAGAATAAGAGTAAAATATTTGGCTAATGCTGCTTTGTTTGCAGTTTGTATTTCCAACAACTCACAAGAAGCGAAAGCTAATAGTTCGTCCCACTGCAACACCATCAGTTTGGACTGAAACGAACGAAAGAACGAAGGACTCCAGTAAAACTGAAAGTGACTAAAACAACACTTCTTCCATTCTATTGTCATATATTTAATAGAAAATCTAACATGTAAGACATATGTGTACTTATACAGGTATTTACTGAATTCATAAAACTCAAAGCAGAAATTGTAAGACATTAATTCATAAAGAAAAACTTTTAAATCAATGTGTTTTGATTTACAAATCACATTGTGTGATACAATTTAGTGATGTATTTTATATTTTAATTACCTGTTGGAAAACATCCACTGACTCTTTGCACGTGTCCCTGTCACACATTGTCTGCTCCTCACTGTCTTTTTACTACTGGTCTCCCAAAGCCTCCTACTTCACTCTGAGGATTGAGGATCAAAGTTTGAGGAGAAATAAGTGAGGATACACAAGAGCATCCTTCACCAAAATCTTTGACTTGATCCACACATCCTTTGTTGGACTACATAACCCTGATTAAAAGAGGTATTCAACACCAAACAGAACGGGAAAGAAGAGGAATCGTGACCTATCCAGAGCAGTGGTTCACCACTTTCATTGTTTATGAGCTTTTTAATTAATACTTGTCTATCAGCCCTTCGCTAATGAAATAAGCAAATAAAAGTGAAAGTCTTTGAGTCATTTTTAGAGTTTGAAGCACTGGTCTAAAGGACAGATATCAGTAAATATGTATTTGAAATAGCAGGTACTTACATGTAGAAGCTCCTAACGGCCTCGTGTTCTGAAGATGGTGTCTAAACCAGAGATTATGGCTCTTTATTGAACCTTTACTAAGTTGTACCAGAACAATATGATGACTGATTCATCATATTGATGATTGAGAATGATTCATTCTGTTACTGTCACAGTGTTTGTGGACTCAATAAGAGCAGCAGAAGTGGAGACATCCTGTTATTTGGAAAGGCAGCTGAAAGCATGACAGAGGCCTCTTGTGGTAAAAGTGTGCAGCTGCACTGATGAGCACATGATGATGAAGCTGTGTGGGAGTCACATGATTTGTAGTTGAAACAAAACCTTTGTAAAAAAAAAAAAAGATTTGTATTTGTAGAAAAGACTTGTAGGAAGGTTGTGGATTAGTGTGGTCGGCTCCTGTTGTGACAGACACACGTCCACAGATGTCACTGAAAGCTCTGTGCAGCTCAGTGTCCTACACAGTTATTGAAAGCAGAGACAATTGAAACACAGTGCAACAGATATTTTTCTGATGTCTATCATTTGTGTGACCCATGTTTCATCCAGCTTGGTTAAGCAGTAACTAAACCAGTTTTTTAAGTTAAAACAAATGTATATGAATATTTAGCAGTGGATTGATTCAGGTCTTTACATTTTAGAACAAAATGTCGTTGCGCCCGCTGTGACTTAAGTGTTTGTTTCGCTCTTGAACAAATACTGTATTTGAATTCTCCATTTTGTGTTAGAGGCTCAACACGGTGGTGGACTGGTTAATGCTACTGCCTCACAGCTAGAAGGTCCCAGGTTTCAAATCCACCTGCCACCTGCTCCCTTTCTGTGGGGAGTTTGCACGTATTTGATATATAGACTGTTACTGAGCTAAGTGGTCAATGCTGGGAGATCTAATACTAATAAAACTGTGAAAATACTACAAGAATAAATCCTGCTTTTCTTAATTCTTAATTTTTCTCAGCCTCTTGCCCAGTGACATTTGGGAAATTATTTATTATCAACATTTTTGTTTTTTAAACATACACACTTCTTTCATATCATATTTGATATTGCTCATTAGGAGCAGCTTTCGGATGTTTCCTGCTTCTAAGTTGTTAACAATTCTGTACATAATTTATAGTATTTAGATTTTCACTAAATCCTGAAACTTTACACATTAACTTATTGAACAATTTATTAGTTGCCGCTAGATCATCTGCCCTATTAACTATTCTTATTGTTCCCTTTTGTAAACTAAAAATGGATTGTGATTTGTGCCAGAGCAAAAATATGCCAACAGAATACAGTCAATCAGTTACACATTTCTTTTATATACGAACTAAATAACAAAGGATCCCAGACAGCACCTTTTGGGACCCCACTATTTATTTTTTAATGCTTTCTAGGAACAGTTATTTAAGTTAATGTATTGTAATTTACGAGAGTCCAAACATGAGGAATATGTTATTTGGAGGTGAGATTTCGCTTTAATTTATTTTTTTTTAAAAAGAAAAAACTGTACAGTAAAATTGCTTCAAAATCCCTCTAAATAAGAATGATTTGAAATGTTCAGTTAACCATTTAAAACAAAGTATCACAATTGAATTTATCACAATTGAAACACGAACATAACCAGCATTATATTTTTACTTTTTATACATATCATTAAAATGCAATTTGTTAAATCTAAACGAATATTCATTACAACTCTCATCCAAGATTTTCACAATAATTTTTATTCTATTTCCATTTTGAATTTATCATTTCCAGGAAGGAAAAGACGCTAATGCAACCGCAAGGGGGCACAAGCCAGTGACTTCCTGTACCAGGCCCCAGTCTGCGACAGGAAGAGCATCGGACATATAACGGAAAACACAGGCCAAATGAAACATGCAAATCATGACTTTCACACCGAATCTGACTTTCATAAGTAAAAATCTATTTACTTATTAGTTACTGCGCATCAATTGGCCGCTACCATCACCCGTACTGACGGTACTGGGAGCGGTCAGTGGATATTTCCTGTAGCCGTGCAACAAAACTTTAGCGGAAGCTAGTTTCTCTGCAGAACCTGCACAATCAGTGGTTGAGGGATTTTCCTTCATGTCATTTAAATCCGCTTGAAAACCCATTTGCCTCAGTAGAAGATAAAGATGTTTGATTCCAGAAAGATCTTATTTGTGTGTCTCCTCCCATGTTCCGTGATTTGTTTAACCTCTGAAGGTAAGAGCACCGTTATAATCATGACTCGACATTAACGCTAACCCGTTGTCTTTTATTACCAATAAGAGCAATTTATCAAATCCCCGTGAAACCATCTGAGGTGCAGAGGAGCGATAACTTGTCCTCCACCGTCCCTGTGTTAGCCACAACAAGCTGGTTAGCTACTTGCTAACTGCTACACGCTGCACGAGCCCCATTTAACGTGCTAAGTGCCACAAATGCTGGAGCACGCGGATACAGCAGCACACACACTCCCACACCAGGCAGGAGCTGTGAGCTGTGTCCGGCAGCAGAGACAGAGGAGGACGGGGACCCGGGATTTCACGTCAGAAGATCGTTTTTATGGTTTAGCTTTAATATTGTAGCGCCCCACGGCTTATGGGAGCAACTGTGGGAGGCGGCGAAGCGGAAGCTAAGGCTAACCCTAACTGACTTAGCTAATTGGCTAATAAGCTAGCATGAGTGCTAACAGGCCAATATGAGAGCAACTTTTCCAAAATGGCAGGCAGAAGCGAGAGCACTTGTGTCACATACACCGTAGGACTCCAACTGCCTAACAGATAACAGTGATAGGACCTTTAACAGCTACCTCTAGCAATAGTGATAGCTGAGCTTTATTTTGAACACTAAAACAGCGGCCGGTCACTGTGATCGCTACTCCTATACACAGCACTTTCCCTCATGGTGCCTGCCAACACATTTACATTTACATTTAGTCATTTAGCAGACGCTAAAGCGACTTAGAATTGAGGTACAAGGCAGCAAAAATCTAAGTCAAGGAGAAAACATCAAAGCAAAGTCCTATCAGAAAAGTGTTCAGAGTTCACGAGATGCAAGTGCAAGAGAGCAGAGAGGATTTATTTATTTATTTATTTTTAAGCGATTTAAGTGCATAGGAAGATGCGGAAGAGTTCAGTTTTCAGCAGTTTTTTGAATATTGGGAGATTTTTGGCTGATTAAAAATGAGGCGAGCTGCTGCATTTTGGATCATCCGCAAGGGTTTGACTGTGGATACCTGTAACCCCATCAACAAAGCGTTGCAGTAATCAAGACGAGATGTGACCAGCGCCTGTACAATGAGTTGGGTTGTATATTCCGTGATGTAGGGTCTGATCTTCCTGATGTTGTAGAGAGCAAATCTGCTGCCCTAGAGACTGAGGAGATGTGGTCCTTGAAGCTCAGTTGGTCGTCGATGATGACCCCCAGATTTTTGGCCGAATTAGTGGGGACAATCACTGTAGATCCAATGTTGATCCTGATGTTGTGTTTCATCAAAGTTCTGGCTGGGAAGACAAGGACTTCGGTCTTGGAGAGGTTGAGCTGAAGGTGTCTCTCACTCATCCAGGCTGAGATGTCTGAGAGACAGGCAGAAATGCGCGATGAGACAGTGGAGTCGTCCGGTGGAAAGGACAGGAAGAGCTGTGTGTCATCAGCGTAGCAGTGATAGGAAAGACCATGTGAGTGAATGATGGCACCTAGGGATGAAGTATAGATAGAAAAGAGGAGAGGACCAAGAACTGAGCCCTGCGGCACACCGGTAGAGAGACTATGAGAGTGAGAAAGATACCCCCACCAGGATACCTTGAAGGTTCGTCCTGATAGGTAAGAACAAAGCCAGTCTAGAGCTGATCCAGAGATGCCCAAGTAAGAGAGTGTGGACAAGAGGATCTGATGGTTCACAGTGTCAAAGGCTGATGATAGATAGAGTAGAATTAAGACAGATGATTGACCTGTGGCTTTTGCAGCTCCAAGATATTCCACAACAGTCAGGAGTGCAGTTTCTGTGGCGTGACCCCTCTTGAAGCCAGACTGGTTGACATTGAGGAGGTTGTTCTTGGAAAGGAAGTCTGAGAGTTGGTTGAAGACTGCTTGTTCCATTGTCTTGGCCAGAAAAGGAAGGAGGGAGACAGGTCTGTAGTTCTCCACTACAGAGGGATCAAGAGAAGGCTTCTTGAGCAGTGGGGTAATCAAGGCCTGTTTGAAAGAGGTTGGAAAAGTCCCTGTTTTGAGAGATGTGTTGATGACTTGTGTAATAGCTGGCATTAGTGCAGGTGCAACTGCTTGAAGAAGAGTGGAAGGGATTGGATCCAGAGTGCAGGTGGTCGGATGATTAGAGAGGAGGAGGGTGGATACGTCATCCTCAGTCAGAATTGCAAATGATGAGAGCAATGCAGTGTTGGAAGAGGTTAGATGGATGTCATCATCTGGAGGAGAGAACTGTGAGCTGATGGCTGCCACCTTGTTGTTAAAAAAGTCGGAAAAGTTGTCAGCAGTGAGAGAGGTAGATGGCGGAGGTGAAGGTGGGTAGATGAGTGATTTGAAAGTGGAGAACAGCTTTCTGGTGTCCGAGGTGTTGCTGAGCTTCTCCTGGTAGTAATTGATCTTTGCCCTGGTGACACTGTGAGAAAAAGGTCCAAGCAGATTCTGCTACTCAGCAAGAGCAGATGGAGTCTTGGATTTGCGCCACTTCCTCTCAGCACCCCTGAGCGTGGTGCGTTGTTCACGGATCCCGTCAGTGAGCCACGGATTAGAAGGTGAGAGACGGGCGGGTTTCGAAGACATGGGACAGAGACAATCCAGACATGATGAAAGGGTATTGCAAAGGCTGTCTGTGGCTGCATCTGCATCGCGGATGGAGAGGTCCTGTGTTGGGGGCAGAGTTGCGGAGACCAGCGAGGAGAATCGATCCGGGTTGAGAGACCTGAGGTTGCACCAGGTCTCTCATACATCACATAACAAAACCAGAACGTCTGAACACACCTAATAACACTAATCTTAACTCAAATCATGCACATTAAACACTTTAAACACAGAACTATTAACATGCCTATTACCCATAATTCCCCGGGGCTCACTGTGCCAGCCCCCAAACTAACCCACTAGCCAGGCCGTTACACAATTTCATCAGAATTTCTGAGTCTGTGTTGTGAATTTGCTATTGTAGACACGAAACTATGAATTTACAAGGAGTTGTCCGTTTATTAGGTACAGTGCTTTAAATAGAGCAGTGGATTCAGTTTGTGCTGCTTTATACAGACAGGGGACAGGAGACAGACAGTCTGTCTTCACTGCTGTTATCAACTGGGTGAAGACAATAAAAGCAGCACCAGTATCTTGCAGTAGCCACGTGCTTAATCGTGTCTGTTGTCAGTTTCTTGGTAGTTTAACCATTACCTCAGTTGGTAAGGTGGTTGTCCACGGACCACAGGGTCCATGGTTTGATCCTGGCTATATTTTGAATTGTCTCTGGGCAAGACACTGGACCCCTAACAGCACATTCCCAGCTGTGCATTGCTGGTCCAAGCCCGGTAGAAATTGTGGAGAGTTGTGTTATAAAGGTGCATCAGGTGTAAAAACTGCCAAATCAACATGCGAACAATGATCCTCTGTAATGACACTGAACTCATGGGATAAACCGAAAGGACAAAAACCAAAACATTAAACTGGTTATGCAGCGTCTGTATAGGCAACATTTCAGTTCTGCTGATGTAGACACAGAAATAGGTTACAGTTATTTGTCTTAAGGCAGGCAAAGCAAAAAAACAATTTATATTAACACGAAGAATCATGCAGTGATATTTTAGCTCTGGATAATGTAAATAATGTAAATTAAAATCAAATTTAAATAGTATTGATTGTTTGCTCTTCGTCCTACTGACTTTGGCATCTTATTATCCAACAGCTACTTGCTTCAAGTAGGCGGCTGAATTTCCTCATTCAGAACATTCTGAACATTTAAACTGGAAGATTCTGAAGACAAAAGGTCTCACTGTGTTTTGGACGACAGAGTAGTGGTCGACTGATATGGGTTTGTCATTTGCTTATGCTGATATTGAGAGAGCAGGGAGCCAGATATGTGTTGTTGTTTTTTTTATCGTATTCTTAGATTCTTTCTCTGCGTTACATAAACTACAATTTATTAACAAATTAGACAAATATTGAAAATATCTGAATTATCTCAAGCAATTTAAAATAAACAGCAGTTATTCAGCAAACTAAATTAATTCAGAACCAGATCAGAGTTGGCTGATTAGCTTATGTACTTTGTTTTTTGACTCATATACTCAACATCACAGATCTGTGGGGTCAGATTTTAACCATGGACCACAAGTCTGAGAGATTTGGTCAATGTACCACTGCCTCTGATACCACATGTTACAAGGAGAAAAGAAAAGTTTATAATAATAATAAACACAATACTTTTATAGAGAAAGTATTTTCTTCTCCTTTTGCTACTTAATCAGACAAGACAGAGACATAGATCTTTATGACATGATCCTTCTTCGTTTCATTTCATTACTCAGAATGAAATCTGTTCTTCTCAAACTTAATATTTCACTGCATTCACTGAAACTAATGCTTCACATAAAGAGCAGCAGTAAGCAGTTGTAAGAGTGAACAGAGTTTTTTCAGTCTGGACCCCAACACACTGTCTGAGCATCTGAGACCTAATCAGCACCTTATTAAAATATAATAATAATAATAATAATAATAATAATAATAATAATAATAATAATAATAATAATAATAATAATATATTTAATAATTTTACCTGTTGAAGATAAAAATACAGCAAACCATGTTTTGGTTCTAATTCCAAGATTTCTCATCAAAAGTAAGAAACTGAGGATTCAGATCTTTACAGCACATGTGCTGTTTTTACATATTGTGTGTGAAAATGACATTTTTTGATATGTTCTTATTTCAGATGATATTAATTAGTGTTACTCACTTTTCCTTCCTGCTTTTCTCTGTTTTTTGTTTGTTGTTCAAATACAAAAGAGATTCGAGCAAAACCTGGAGATAATGTCATTCTTCAGTGTCGGGGTCCCAGAGAAGGAGTCATCGAACTGTTAGAGTGGAGCAAACCTGACTTGAAGTCAGAGGATTATGTTTTCTACTTCAGAGAGCAGCGCGTTTATGAAAGGTACCAACATCCACTTTTTCATGGTCGGGTGGAGCTGAGAGATCCACAGATGAAGGAGGGAGACTTTGCTGTGATTCTGAAGAACGTCACCATCAAAGACAGTGGAACATATGTGTGTTATTATGGAAATGGTGGAAATGGACTTGAGCTCATCAGCAACATCACCTTGACAGTCAGAGACTCAGGTGAGTGAGTGAACACTCCCCTTTAAAAGTATTGGAACAGAGAGAAAGTGAATTTACTTTTTAGTTGCAAATCCTTTCCTTGCAATAACTGCATCAAGCCTGTGACTCACTAACATCACCAAACGTTTGCATTCTTCTTTTGTGATGCTTCTTTTTTTCTTTAATCTTCTCTCAGCTTCACAATTGCTTGTTTTTCACTCTCAGACATTTTTCTGGCTTCACTTAATGTAACATTGGCCTCAGGTAGCACAGACGGTTACTTCCATGCGACTTGGGCCTGTAACCTGGCACATTCTGTCTCCTTTTTTGGGGGATAAATACTATCACTTTTATCAATATGCATCATTATTATTAACATTATTATTACAAAAAATAAATAATGAGGATTATTATTATTATTAGTCTTAGTAGTTTTGCTTTGCATTTATCATTTTTATTTCTACTTTATTTAACTATCACTACCATTGTTGCTGTTAACCTTTTTCTTTCCTAAACACCATCGTCAATATTATTATTATTATTATTAATGATGAATAATTCCTCTGATTGGGCCTCGATCTCAACAGGTATTTAGTCACATCCATTATTTTTATTATTCATTTGGTTTCATTTTGTTTATGATTTTTGTTGTTTTCTCTCTCTTTTTGTTTAGTTTTAGTTCATCTGTTTGACTGTATTATTACACTTTAATTTCATCATGTGATCAAAAATAATAACTGCCCCTCCTGAATCCTCCAATCCTGATGGACTTTCACAAGCAAACACACCCTGTACAAAGGTCCCATGTGTCTTGTCTTTTTGTCTTATCTTGCACTAGCTGTTACGTTTTGTCTATTATGTGAATTGTTTTTTTGTTGTGAATTTAACAAAATGTAACATTGGCCATTCTGGAAATCATAGAGTTGGTTGTGTGAGTTCTGGGTTTTCCTGTCAGAATAAGAGCGTGTTCATGTGAAAGTTCTTCCTTAGAGGCAACTTTGGCAAAAACATGTTTGAAGTACTTATGCAGATGTTACAGTGATAACTGCAGAAAAATTTGGCAATAGAACAACAACACAAGTGTTACTCCCATCCATCCATTATGCCGTGAGAACTAAATCAAGTTCAAATATAAATAAAACACAAATATAAATTACAATCTTTTCTTTGACATAAACAGAAAATAAAATACAACACAAATAGCTTAATAAACTTATTTCAAACTGTACAATATCACTTTATAAGGATTATTCTTAAATAAAATATAGGTGAATAACAGTTGTTACGTTCATTTACATGTCGTATCGCTAATTAAACCAAGTTGTTAACAGTCGGTACAATATAAACAATCACAGGATTCACATACCTCATTGGCCGCATTAACATACGGGGAGAATATAACTTCAGCTTAACAAGTCTTTCTCTGTCTCAGACCTTGGAAACATTTTACAGCAACGTAACTTAAACATTATCTTCGGCTGAACACGACAACTCGGCATCACACGTGTAGCATAATGATGTCGCACTCAATAATAACCTGTCTTTACCTGGACTGGCGAACATTGGTTCCGCTTAGGAAACACTATACAAATGACTTAAGAACGAAAACAAATATATTCTTAATCATATAAATTCCTCCTTTTCCGTACAAATTATATGTAATCATAACTAAAACAATTACATAAACTTAAACATTATACCTGCTTCTAACAGCAGTTACACAAGAAAAACATAAGAAATAATGCAGGAAATGATTTTCTGCTGGCTGAACTGAAGATCATAACATCTGTAGAAAAACATTCTAAATAACAGTCAAAAATAAAAGGGATTCTAAAAAGTATAAAAATCTTCAATCCACGTTTCTGTGGATGTCACTAGATTCTTCATTTGTAATCACAAGTTTGTACAGTTTTGCAGAATTTGGTGAATCTAGACTCCCAGAGAAAATTCTGAGAGGTGGAAAAATGTTCTTGCACAAGGACCATTGTCTGACAGGAGTTGAAGTTGAAGAAATGGATTCATTACCTACCTGATGCCTCATTCTTAACATCTGGTTCTGTTTTTGCAGGAGATGGAGGTGGAGCTGGAGACACTGAGGACGGAGGAAAGAAGGACGGACGTGTGGGACTGATAGTTGGTCTGTCAGTTGTTGGTGTGCTTGTTGTTGTTGGTGCTGTTGCTTTAATGATCTTTAGAAAACATCATGGTCAGAATTCACACCAACCTTCTCCTCCACAAACAAGATCTCCACTGGTTTCTGCAACAGGTGCAGAAACAGGTGCAGCAACAGCTGTGTAAAATGCTTCAGCTCTGTTTCCTCCTCAGTCTGTCAGAGTCCTGCTGCTGTTTCACCAGTGACTGTTGGATGAAGCCCAACAGTTGGAGGAAAACCACAACCTCCAGTGACCTTCTAGCTGTGAGGTGGCAATGCTAACCACTCCACCACCATGCTGCCCAATGCATTTTATTAATCATATTATTTTTAATATATTTACCTTGTCATTATGGGCTATTGTTTGTTGAATGTTGAGTAAAATAATGAATGTAATGCATTTTGAAATTAGGCTGTAACATAATAAAATGTGGCAAAAGTTAAGCGCTGGGAAAACTTTCTGGATCCACTGCATATGATGAGAACGTGTAGCTTTCTACATTTAGGACGTGTTCTGTGAATGTGAAGATGCTTCCCACTTGTGGTGCTGCTATGAGAAAACAGCTTGCAAACACTCAGTGTGGCATATAATCATAGTAAGACACAAGCTCAAACCCTGTGTGTCTCTTGTAAGCTCCTTAATTAACCATGAGCTTTATATGTGTGTGTGTATAAATAATACTAATAAAGCTGTATAAACTTGAATGCTTATTAATGCATATCAGGTGATGTGTATTTGTGTAATGAGGGAGGATGTGGCCTAAGGAGATCAACACCCTATATCAAGATGTGCATAATTATTAGGCAGATTCTTTTCCTCAGAAAAAAATGGCCAAAAAAGAGATTTAACTGACTCTGAAAAGTCAAAAATTGTAAAAAGTCTTTCACAGGGAAGCAGCACTCTTGAAATATCTAAGATATTGGGGCGTGATCACAGAACCATCAAACGTTTTGTAGCAAATAGTCAACAGGGTCACAAGAAATGTGTCGAAAAGAAAAGAAATTTACAAATTAACCGCCAAAGATTTGAGAAAAATCAAACATGAAGCTACCAGGAATCCATTATCCTCCAGTGCTGCCATATTCCACAACTGCAACCTAACTGTCAAGAAGTTCAAGGTGTTCAGTTCTCAGAGAGAGAGAGATTTTAATTCCATTCAAGAAGTGAAACTTGTATAATGTTTACATTCAGTCCACACAGACTGATATATTTGATACTGATACTCTTTTAATTTTGAAGATTATAACTGACAACTACTGAAAACCCCAAATTCAGTATCTCAGAAAATTAGAATAATACTTAAGACCAATACAAAGAAATGATTTTTCTCTAATCAGCTAATTAACTCAAAACCCCTGCAAAGGCCTTTAAATGGTCTGTCAGTCTAGTTCTGAGGCTACACAATCATGGGGAAGACTGCTGATTTGACAGTTGTCCAAAAGACGACCATTGACACCTTGCAAAAGGAGGGCAAGACAAAAAAGGTCATTGCAAAAGAGGCTGGCTGTTCACAGAGCTCTGTGTCCAAGCACATTAATAGAAGGCGAAGGGAAGGAAAAGATGTGGTAGAAAAAAGTGCACAAACAATAGTGATAACTGCTCCCTGGAGAGAATTGTGAAATGAAACCCATTCAACAATGTGGGGGAGATTCAAAAAGAGTGGACTGCTACAATTTAGTTGCAGCCCACTTTGTGCTCTGACATCACAGTCTATTCTAGTCTCCAGTTTGGAGGAAACATCTGGCACGAGTCTTTCCTCTTCTTAGTTATAGACGTAACTGTGCTCCTAGGGCCAGACTTTTTATTTTTTTACTTTCCCACCTACAGTAGACTGTTTGCTTTCTGTTGCACTGCAAAGCTCTTATATGCTCCAGGAATCACAGCTGGACAAGAACGTAACCTTTTAACTATTACAATATAATCTGCAATGAGTGAATTAAGCTTTAAAATATCTTGGTGACTCTTTTCTAAACTCACTGTGTATTTGTGTGTGTACATATATAAAATCTTAAAGCTGAGCCAGTAAATCAATCAAACTGAAAGTGACTAGAGACTGAATGAAAACTGAAGCATCATCAGCTGGTTAATGATTTTTACCAACAGCTGCAGCAGTTCGGTCCTGCCGAGTGAAACTTTCAAACAAGATCTAAGAGTTAGTGAGGAGCCTCCAAACTTTGGTTGTTGATTCAGGTAAAATGAAGGAATTAGCTCACAAAGCAGACATCAGGTACAAAGGGGGTTATTTGTATTTTTCTATTGTGTCCAGCTTTTCTTCTTTTTGTGTGTTTTCTTCTTAATAAAGTTTTACACGTCTCAGTACTGAATGTGTCTGTGATTCTTCAGATTTTATTATAATGAAGCAGATGATGAGCAGGATTCAGATTTGGTTTCTTTCTAAAACCACTTCTCCAAAACATGTTGCTGCAGGTCTGAACTGATCTGAGCTGGAATAAAACCACCTCAACTCCTCTGAACTGAGCCCAGTGTTCAGGAAACATGGAACCAAGAATAAAATTTTCTGACTTTCAGTAAACCTGAACGTGTTGAAGCCGACCTGCTAAATAAACATTTGCAGTGCAGTTGCAGTGAATCAGTCTGTCACATTAGCCCATGTGTGTAATGACACATGATTTAGGAGACTCTGACACTCATTAAATATACATAAAGATCTGCACGACTAATGGCTGCAAAACAGGTTTAGAGTTAGTTTTCACATCTAATTTTATACAAATTTCAGGACTTTGCCAGTTTAGTAAAAGGTCCTTGACTGTGAATCTCGTGTCAGTTGGATCAAGATTCTGGGCTTATCACTGGGGCTTCCTGGAATAAGGATGCAGATCTCATGGCTCATTGTTTTCCAAGAGCCTTTACAATTATTTAACAGTTTGCAGAAAACAAAAGAGCAGGCAGATGTTAAAGAGATTTGGTCAATCGACCACTGCCTCTGATGTCACAAGTTACAAAGAGAAATGAATTCATGCAAACGGTAGAACAGACATTTTATTGTCAGACATTGTCAAACAGACATCAGAACTTGTCTGCTTCACAGTTCACACAATAATTTATGTCATTTAACTGACCTTTAACAGTCTCTAGTCACTTTCAGTTTGATTGATTTACTGGATCAGCTTTAAGATTTTATATATGTACACACATACAAATACAAAGTCAGTTTAGAAAAGAATCACCAAGAATGCTGGACAAAATATATTCCAGTCATTTTCGAAAGTTTTCTGTTTGTTTGTTTACGTTTGCTCGTATGGAAAATAGAGTTCAGCTCTGTTCTGATTGGTCCTTCTTGACAATAATTTGACTATGATTGATCAATCAATCACATTAGACTCAGCTGAGTGACTTAATAATATGTTTGTATTCATGCTTTCATCTATTTGATCCAGCTCCAGCAGAATTCGGTTCAGAGGGTCAGATTTCAGTTTTGTTTCACTTGTGCCTGTGAATTTGAGATACTGTATGTGTGTGATCCTGATCCACTGATTGTGTGACCTAGAGTTCCATTTTTATCTTTCCTCCAAATCCTTAGAAGATCTTAAAATCTGATCATTTTAAGTGAAAGTGCAGAAAGTGTAATTAGAGACTGACAGCTACCTGTTGAATCAGCTGAGGCTCATGTGGTGATGTGCTGCCACCTGCAGGATGGTTGTGTTACTGTCACAGACACATAGAGTTTAAACTGAGAACATCACGTGAATATTATCCAGTAAACAAATGACAGTACTATGTTTAGAATGATAATGATATAAAGCTGACAGAGAAATGGGAGTCAGAGTTTTGGGATTTTTTGTTTTTTGTTTGTTTGTTTTTTGCTGGTGTTTAAAATACTCAAAATGAAATGGTGGATTTCTTTATTCAAACCATGAGGTGACATTGTATTTCAGTCATGAAATGTGATCAAATCTTCACCAAAGTCACAAATATCAACAAGCAAAATGCTTTTAAGCTGAAAAAACACAAAGTCAGGATTTTTCTTGTCTTTGTCACAATGATGTTGATGATGAAACTGTGTAACTTAGAACTACATTTGATTTTATCAGCCTGCACAAAGGGGCATCACCCTTAAACCCATCAGATCCCACACTGATGAAAAAAATTCTCATTCTTCTATATTCTTCCACATAGAAATCGATGTGTCTTTGACAATTCAGTAAAAATATGTTTATTGTGTGGTCACCGCAAAACATGAAACATTCCACAAGACATAAGACAACAGCACCAATAATTCACAGAGGACAGAATCAAACTCTTCACATACACAAAGACACTTACTTTTCTCGTTGCTAAATGATGCTCATGCTGTTTATAGACTGCTGGTGCAGTTCTTTTTATGTTTGTCTACAGAGAGATGTAAATTAGATAAGATGTAGATGTTACCAGCAGCAAAACCAGAACAGGTCAAATTTTCCGTCTTACACCTTTGTCAAACTTTCATAACCACGAGAACAACAATAAATGAGACCAAAGTTCATCCTGCAGAGAAACCAGATCTCTGCTGGTGCAAATGGAGGTAAAAAGAATGTAGCTGGATTCTGATCTGAGGACCAGTTACTGTTCACTGCTGTGAAGATGTGAAGGTTGACGTTTGAAGGTTGACTTCAGTGAAGAGTAGATGACCTCTGATTCTGATTCTGGTGGAAACAAACAAACGGTTTTAATGAGAGACATTGGTGGAAAACATTTTTTTCTTACATGACCTCTGAACTCCACCTCTCTTCTTGTCTTCATCCAGTGACAGTACAAGTATTTACAGTACCAACATCTGATATCCACACTAACTTAAGTCTCCCTGGAGAACCCTCATACTCTAAGAAGTGGTTATCTGTGTTTATCTCAGTTCCAAGATTCCTCATAATCTGTCTCATCTTGAGAAAAAGCATTTGACCCCTTCGGAATTACCTGGTTTACTCACATTAATTGGTCATTAATAGCAAAATCTATTGTCTAACCAAAGAGAAAGGGAGGGAGACAAAAGATACAAAGTTCATCTCATACAGTGGTGTCAATTGTGGAGTAAGAGGAAGAAAGTAGCTGTGAGAATCTTTCTGGAGCATCACTTCCTTTCTAACTTTCGTGTTGCCTGTTTTAAGTTGCGTGTTTGTGAACTGTACCATGGAGATCAGCTCTTCTGGTTTACTGCCTTCTTTTTCAGAGGGGCAACACTATCGACTATTGTACATAGTGAGGCTGCAGAATTATCAACAAGATAATCTATTTGTGCAGGAGTAACATTAATTGTTAATTCAAATGTCATTTGAAAATGGTCAACAAAACAGAATAATGAGGAAATACTGGTAAATTATCAGTTTCAATGCTGTGTGTAAGGACAAGGTCTAAGGTTTGACTAAAACAGTGAGTCGGTCTATTTACATTTTGAATCTAATAATGAATTAAACACAGTTACTGTCAGCATCTACATGAATGTTAAAGTCACTCACTATAATAACTTTATCTGTACTAAACACTAAATTCAATCAAAAACTCTCACTAACAAATAATAGTGGTTTTTGAGTTTTCCAGTTTGGGTGTGAAAGGCTAAGAGTAAGTCTCTCAAATGAGTTATAACTATGTTTAGGTCTAGGATTTATTGATAAGCTAGAGTGAAATATTGCTGCTACTCCTCCACCTCGGCCTGTGCTTCTAGCAACATGATAATTAATATGACTCATTTAAACTGACATATTCTTCCTGCTGCAACCAAGTTTCAGTGAGACAGAATAAATCGAAGCTGCAGCTACAGGTATTATTATTGCTAAAGGAGGCAGAGGAGGGTTAGCAGTTGCTAACAGATAGCTGCTAAGCTAGTGGAGCCAGGATAAGTAAAATGTGGAATTAGTTAACGCGCTCTATGCGCTCGCTGCAGGAGGAAGGTGTGGCTGCAGAAAATGCAAACAAAAATAGAAAACAAAAGCATATATGATGGTGTCATCAGCATAAAAATGAATGTGCTGAGTTTGACAATAAGTGATATTAAGTGTACGTGCACATTAAAAACAGTGGCTCTAATATCAATACTTGAGGAAACAGGGACTTGATGGAGAGTTATCAAGCTTAGATTTCACCAAGTTGAATAATGATTCCACTTGTCACCATTTAAGTTCAGTGAGTCTGGCTTCAAAGGAAGCTTGATAGGAAGCTGCAGAGAAGGTGACGACACTGCTACACTGTTGTGTGAAGACCTGGCAGTCAGTGTCTGTACAACAAGACACATTCTAGTGTAGACTGGATGCTAAGACTTGCATGACCCCCATGAATAAACCACGTATCAATATAATCCACATAAACTTCATTAAGTGATCAGAGCATTTGTAGCTCATTTTTATTTTTTTTAAATGAGATGAGAAGAAACCAATCGTCCAGTAGGACATATTTACCTGAGCTTAGACTGGAACTAGGGGGAAACTGTTAGCTTGGTTCTACCCAGACTTTAAAAATAGAGCAGCAACTAAATGGCATAATTAATAAGCCTACTGACCTTCTATGGCAGCAGCACTGATCTACCATAGTGATGACCACATAACCCGAAACACAGACTCCAACTCACTACAGAAAGGCAGGAGGACCCTCACAATGTGGCATCTGCACCACCATCCCCAACAGGTTACACTGTGGGATGTTATTTTCACATTTTCTACTGCAAAACAGGTTCACACACAAAATACAATCAACCGAAAACATTACCTCTGATTCGTCTCATTGGCTGTTGTTGACGTTCATGATGTAATATTTGGACGCCCATGTATGTGACATCATGTGTGATATCTTCCTCAGTGTTTACTTCATCAGCTGCAGTGAAACAAAATGAACAAAGTTATCAATTTACTCTACTGTGTAAGAATATTAGTGAATTTTTATGTTATGGAAACAGAGGAAATTTGTTATTTAAGTCTTTAATTATAAATCTGTAAATATGATGATTAAAAAGAAAGATAACAGAAAATGTAACATGACCATCATCATGTACAACTGTAGAACATGGGTGTAGATACATTTTAAACAGAATTCCTACATTCTACATAAACTGTCATAAATCTCACTGTGTCTCACCTTTAAGTTTCCTCTGAATATGTGGTCGCACAAGTAGAAGCAGTAACACCAGTAGAACTGGAGCACAAATCAATGGAATAGACAATAACACAGGCTGAAGATGAGAGGACGGAGCTGAGGAAGTAGAAGTGGAGGAGGAGTAGGTGGATGTAGGTGGAGGTGTGGTGGAGGGTTTTTCTACAAATGAAGCAAAGATTTTTTTCATTTAATAAGTTACATTATGAACCATCACTCTTCAATACAGAAAACTCCACTGAAGACTCTGAAATCCTGACCTGTGACGTAGATCCAGCTGGGTGGAGACTCTCCATGACTGCTGATGTGACACTTGTAGAGGCCTTCATCAGACTTGGTAACATGGTGGATGGTCATGTGACCTGTAGGCTCAGTCCTGATGAGGGAGCCATCTTTATAGAAATCAGCTGGGAGCTTGGAGGCAGGGCTCTTTGTTTGACAGTGCAGAGAGACATCATGTCCCTCCATCACAGGGAGGACAGGACTCTGCAGGATCACTGCTTTGTCTAAACACAGAGACAAACTACAGAATTTCATCCATTTCCACACAGCTTCATCAACACTAACTCCACAGTCTGATCTTACCAGTGACAGTGATGGTGATGCTGTTACTGGTTGATCCGTCTCTGGACTCACACCAGTAGACTCCACTGTCCATTGGGTCAACTGAACTGATGTTACATGAAGAACCATTAGATTTTCCCCAGTCAACTACACATTCAGCTCTGGTGTCTCTGCTTGTGTTCCTCTTCAGTGTCCATCCAGCAGAGCTGTCATCCTCCTCACAGCTCAGAGACACAGACTGTCCTTTAAACAGCCGAGAGCTGTTGGAACTCACAGTGAGACGAGCTGTGGGAAATTCAGTGTTTACAGTATTGCTTGCTTCTTATGGTTGTAGTTCAGCTAGTGCAGCCATTGAATTCCTTTTATCAAAATATCTCTACTTCTGGCTGAAAAATGCCTCCAGATGACATCACTTGGAGGAATTATGGAGGAGATTGTGTCATCTTTTTACGCTTTTACTCTTGCTTATAATTACGGTCAATCTGCTTTTTTGAACTCCTAATGATGAAAAACTCCTCTGTCATTTGGAGGAGTTTATCAGCTAGAAGCAGATAAATATTTTAATATAGGGAAGTCAGAGGGAAGTTTAAAAGCATTAATGTAAATATATTGTTCAATGCCCTAAACTAAAGCCATACAGAGCCAGTTGAACATTGGTGAAGTCGCCCTTGAAGAGAGAATGATGACGATTGACAAGATGCACAAAGAAGTGAGACTTAAAAACAAAGCCCATGAATTCTAGTTCCCACAGTGATGGTGGAGTCAGACATTTAACATCTATAGATTATTAGATGAGAAGTTCACCAACCTTGGTTTGTTGTGTCACACAGCAGAGGCAGCACAACTACAGAGAAGGTGGAGTGGAATGTTACTTTGACATATGACAACACAGTTCTACTTTAGAGAAATAGGAAACTCGTTCTGAAGAATAAATCAACAAGGATCACAGTCCAACTAACAAGCAGTTGGTTTGAGACCATCAGAGACCTGCACCATGAAGTGAAATATCAGATCCAAACCTGTCAACAGTCAAAATCTTTCATACAGGATCCTGACGAAGACCAAACAAACCAAGAATGTGGTAAATACTAAGCAGCGGTTGGTGCTGCACCTCACACCCGGAAGGTCACCGGTTTGAATGCAGCCTGTCTGTGTGGAGTTTGCATGTTCTCTCTGTGCTTACATTAGTTTCCTCCCACAGTCTAAAGACACACGTTAGGTTAATTTGAGACTCTAAAGTGTTGGTGTGAATGTGAGTGTCAATGGTTGTCTGTCTATGTCTCTCTGTGTTTGCAGAGAGACATAGACAGACAACTTTTTTATTATAACAGTAATCCACACAATGTTAAATTGACAGTGTCATATGACAGGACCAGCTACTACAGGAAGACAAATGATTCTGCTGCCGTGTCAGCTGGACCTAACATGCTTTACTTCATGTATTTTTGTTGTGTATATCACTAATTTCTGTTTTATGGTTTGAAATGTTTTACAGTAATAAACATTTGTGATTTTTTTTATCCTGTTTCTTGAATTTTTTATTGTTCTCTTGTTTCTGGATGCTGATAAATATAATTGCATGAAAAAATGTTTGATATGAAACCTTTCCACCATATTTCAACTTGTAACTCACCACCACTCTTCTACAACTCAGCAGACTATAGCAGACTAGAAATGAAATGATTTAAATTGTACAAACTTGTACTTACGGAGCAGAGTTTGAAGAGATGTTTGGTCCATTGTACGACTTGGTGGCTGAGCTGAACACGTTTGATCACAGTTAGTCACACTTCCTTCCTCTGTCTAGGTGAAGGTGTTTTTTTTCCCTCCAACACTTGTCACAAAATACCTCTTTAAGTTTATGTTACTACTGTGAAAAGAAAATATTAAAATGAAAATAGTTCATTCTTGGATTGGGGCTTTTATTTATCTGGACTGATCAGATTTTAGTAAGACTCCTTTTATTTGCTGTTAATGCAGCACTCAACACTTTCTCCATGTTTGTGTGATGTAAATTTTTACCTCAATAACTCCATCAGTAGAACAAACCTGTATCCTGACAATTTTAACATTGTTTTCATTCATTCACTATTTCCAGTTTGTTATTTCCTTAATGTTACGCCTGGTAGTTGAACTACCCCTGTCAGCCTGTAGGTGAGAGAGACCACAGTACTAACAAGGCCAGTACAACCTGTACTGTTGTTGTCACTTCGTACAACACATATTCTTGATTAGAAGTAGTTAGAATAAGAGTAAAATATTTGGCTAATGCTGCTTTGTTTGCAGTTTGTATTTCCAACAACTCACAAGAAGCGAAAGCTAATAGTTCGTCCCACTGCAACACCATCAGTTTGGACTGAAACGAACGAAAGAACGAAGGACTCCAGTAAAACTGAAAGTGACTAAAACAACACTTCTTCCATTCTATTGTCATATATTTAATAGAAAATCTAACATGTAAGACATATGTGTACTTATACAGGTATTTACTGAATTCATAAAACTCAAAGCAGAAATTGTAAGACATTAATTCATAAAGAAAAACTTTTAAATCAATGTGTTTTGATTTACAAATCACATTGTGTGATACAATTTAGTGATGTATTTTATATTTTAATTACCTGTTGGAAAACATCCACTGACTCTTTGCACGTGTCCCTGTCACACATTGTCTGCTCCTCACTGTCTTTTTACTACTGGTCTCCCAAAGCCTCCTACTTCACTCTGAGGATTGAGGATCAAAGTTTGAGGAGAAATAAGTGAGGATACACAAGAGCATCCTTCAAAAAAATCTTTGACTTGATCCACACATCCTTTGTTGGACTACATAACCCTGATTAAAAGAGGTATTCAACACCAAACAGAACGGGAAAGAAGAGGAATCGTGACCTATCCAGAGCAGTGGTTCACCACTTTCATTGTTTATGAGCTTTTTAATTAATACTTGTCTATCAGCCCTTCGCTAATGAAATAAGCAAATAAAAGTGAAAGTCTTTGAGTCATTTTTAGAGTTTGAAGCACTGGTCTAAAGGACAGATATCAGTAAATATGTATTTGAAATAGCAGGTACTTACATGTAGAAGCTCCTAACGGCCTCGTGTTCTGAAGATGGTGTCTAAACCAGAGATTATGGCTCTTTATTGAACCTTTACTAAGTTGTACCAGAACAATATGATGACTGATTCATCATATTGATGATTGAGAATGATTCATTCTGTTACTGTCACAGTGTTTGTGGACTCAATAAGAGCAGCAGAAGTGGAGACATCCTGTTATTTGGAAAGGCAGCTGAAAGCATGACAGAGGCCTCTTGTGGTAAAAGTGTGCAGCTGCACTGATGAGCACATGATGATGAAGCTGTGTGGGAGTCACATGATTTGTAGTTGAAACAAAACCTTTGTAAAAAAAAAAAAAAGATTTGTATTTGTAGAAAAGACTTGTAGGAAGGTTGTGGATTAGTGTGGTCGGCTCCTGTTGTGACAAACACACGTCCACAGATGTCACTGAAAGCTCTGTGCAGCTCAGTGTCCTACACAGTTATTGAAAGCAGAGACAATTGAAACACAGTGCAACAGATATTTTTCTGATGTCTATCATTTGTGTGACCCATGTTTCAGCCAGCGCGGTTAAGCAGTAACTAAACCAGTAAACCCTTTTTTTTTTTGTTAAAACAAATGGATATGAATATTTAGCAGTGGATTGATTCAGGTCTTTACATTTTAGAACAAAATGTCGTTGCGCCCGCTGTGACTTAAGTGTTTGTTTCGCTCTTGAACAAATACTGTATTTGAATTCTCCATTTTGTGTTAGAGGCTCAACACGGTGGTGGACTGGTTAATGCTACTGCCTCACAGCTAGAAGGTCCCAGGTTTCAAATCCACCTGCCACCTGCTCCCTTTCTGTGGGGAGTTTGCACGTATTTGATATATAGACTGTTACTGAGCTAAGTGGTCAATGCTGGGAGATCTAATACTAATAAAACTGTGAAAATACTACAAGAATAAATCCTGCTTTTCTTAATTCTTAATTTTTCTCAGCCTCTTGCCCAGTGACATTTGGGAAATTATTTATTATCAACATTTTTGTTTTTTAAACATACACACTTCTTTCATGTCATATTTGATATTGCTCATTAGGAGCAGCTTTCGGATGTTTCCTGCTTCTAAGTTGTTAACAATTCTGTACATAATTTATAGTATTTAGATTTTCACTAAATCCTGAAACTTTATAAATTTATTAGTTGCCGCTAGATCATCTGCCCTATTAACTATTCTTATTGTTCCCTTTTGTAAACTAAAAATGGATTGTGATTTGTGCCAGAGCAAAAATATGCCAACAGAATACAGTCAATCAGTTACACATTTCTTTTATATACGAACTAAATAACAAAGGACCCCAGACAGCACCTTTTGGGACCCCACTATTTATTTTTTAATGCTTTCTAGGAACAGTTATTTAAGTTAATGTATTGGAATTTACGAGAGTCCAAACATGAGGAATATGTTATTTGGAGGTGAGATTTCGCTTTAATTTATTTTTTTTTTAAAAGAAAAAACTGTACAGTAAAATTACTTCAAAATCCCTCTAAATAAGAATGATTTGAAATGTTCAGTTATCCATTTAAAACAAAGTCTTTATCACAATTGAAACATGAACATAACCAGCATTATATTTTTACTTTTTATACATATCATTAAAATGCAATTTGTTAAATCTAAACGAATATTCATTACAACTCTCATCCAAGATTTTCACAATAATTTTTATTCTATTTCCATTTTGAATTTATCATTTCCAGGAAGGAAAAGACGCTAATGCAACCGCAAGGGGGCACAAGCCAGTGACTTCCTGTACCAGGCCCTAGTCTGCGACAGGAAGAGCATCGGACATATAACGGAAAACACAGGCCAAATGAAACATGCAAATCATGACTTTCACACCGAATCTGACTTTCATAAGTAAAAATCTATTTACTTATTAGTTACTGCGCATCAATTGGCCGCTACCATCACCCGTACTGACGGTACTGGGAGCGGTCAGTGGATATTTCCAGTAGCCGTGCAACAAAACTTTAGCAGAAGCTAGTTTCTCTGCAGAACCTGCACAATCAGTGGTTGACGGATTTTCCTTCATGTCATTTAAATCCGCTTGAAAACCCATTTGCCTCAGTAGAAGATACAGATGTTTGATTCCAGAAAGATCTTATTTGTGTGTCTCCTCCCATGTTCCGTGATTTGTTTAACCTCTGAAGGTAAGAGCACCGTTATAATCATGACTCGACATTAACGCTAACCCGTTGTCTTTTATTACCAATAACAGCAGTTTATCAAATCCCCGTGAAACCATCTGAGGTGCAGAGGAGCGATAACTTGTCCTCCACCGTCCCTGTGTTAGCCACAACAAGCTGGTTAGCTACTTGCTAACTGCTACACGCTGCACGAGCCCCATTTAACGTGCTACGTGCCACAAATGCTGGAGCACGCGGATACAGCAGCACACACACTCCCACACCAGGCAGGAGCTGTGAGCTGTGTCCGGCAGCAGAGACAGAGGAGGACGGGGACCCGGGATTTCACGTCAGAAGATCGTTTTTATGGTTTAGCTTTAATATTTTATCAGAATTTCTGAGTCTGTGTTGTGAATTTGCTATTGTAGACACGAAACGATGAATTTACAAGGTGTCAGTTTATTAGGTACAGTGCTTTAAATAGAGCAGTGGATTCAGTTTGTGCTGTTTTATACAGACAGGGGACAGGAGACAGACAGTCTGTCCTCACTGCTGTCATCAATTGGGTGAAGACAATAAAAGCAGCACCAGTATCTTGAAGTAGCCACGTGCTTAATCGTGTCTAGTGTCAGTTTGTCTAGTGGCGGTTGTCCATGGACCACAGGGTCAGTGGTTTGATCCTGGCTATATTTGGATTCTCTCTGGACAAGACACTGGACCCCTAACAGCACATTCCCAGCTGTACATTTCTGGTCCAAGCCCGGTAGAAATTGGGGAGAGTTGTGTTATAAAGGGGCATCAGGTGTAAAAACTGCCAAATCAACATGTGGACAATGATCCTCTGTAATGACACTGAACTCATGGGATAAAATGAAAGGACAAAAACCAAAACATTAAAGTGGTTATGCAGCATCTGTATAGGCAACATTTCAGTTCTGCTGATGTAGACACAGAAATATGTTACAGTTATTTGTCTTAAGGCAGGCAAAGCAAAAAAACACTTTATATTAACACGAAGAATCAAACAGTGATATTTTAGCTCTGGATAATGTAAATAATGTCAATTAAAATCAAATTTAAATAGTAAAAATACTGATTTTTTTGCTGTTCATCCTACTGACTTTGGCATCTTATTGTCCAACAGCTACTTGCTTCAAGTATGCGGCTGAATTTCCTCATTCAGAACATTCTGAACATTTAAACGGGAAGATTCTGAAGACAAAACGTCTCACTGTGTGTTGGACGACAGAGTAGTGGTCGACTGATATGGGTTTGTCATTTGCTGATGCTGATACTGAGACAGCAGGGAGCTAAATATGTGTTTTTATCTTTCTTTTAGATTCTTTCTCTGTTACATAAAATACAATTTAATAACAAACGAGAGACAAATAATGAAAATATCTGAATTATTTAAGCAATTTAAAATAAACAGCAGTCATTGAGCAAACTAAATTAATTCAGAACCAGATCAGAGTTCATTTCTATTTCGCAAAAGGAATAAATGATAAAACTACTGTATTTTTACATCATAAAAACAAACAGTTTCAAACCAAGCTGAACATTGACCATGAAGGAGGATTTAGGACCATTGGAGCAAACTGACTTACTTTTAGCTGAAGATGTTCCTAATAAATTGAGTGAAAACAGTCCACACTCCAACATAGACTAAATATCTCCCTTAAATGAAACATACTCTGAATAAAATAAATAAGAGTCATTAAACACTATAGAAATGAGTCACTATCACCTCTCTGTGTCTGCTGGGTTTGGGAGTGTGGGCTGCTGTTAGAATGTCCCACAAATATTCAGTCAGCTGGAAGATTTTAGTAAACTGTGCTAATTGGTTGTTGTACAGTAGCCTGCAGTCAGCTTTCACTTTAGCTCATTAATGAGCAAGTTTTACTTGTTGAACATGTGCTCTGATCAACTCTGATGTGTTTATTGGCTTTTTACCTGCTTTTTGTGCTGATGTGTGAACAACAATTAAAATGTAGCAACATTCTGACTTATCTCCTCAATTACCAACGAGCTGCATCCGGCTGAGTTACTGACACTGATGGGCCCAAACAATTTTGGCCAGAAACAGAAGCCAGCATCCTGCTGACTGTTTGTCCTTGTTGGTTTTTGTTTCTACAATGTACTTTGTTTTTTGACTGTTTGCAGAGAACAAAACAGCGTCATATACTCAACATCACAGATCTGTGGGGTCAGATTTTAACCATGGACCACAAGTCTGAGAGATTTGGTCAATGTACCACTGCCTCTGATACCACATGTTACAAGGAGAAATGAAAAGTTTGCTGCTTTGTAAGAAATTGGATTTGTATAATAATAATAATAAACACAATACTTGTAATTATAAAGTATTTCCTTCCCCTTTTGCTACTTAATCAGCCAAGAAAGACATAGATTTTTATGACATGATCCTTATTCATTTCATTTCATTACTCAGAATGAAATCTGTTCTTCTCAAACTTAATATTTCACTACATTCACTGAAATTAATGCTTCACATAAAGAGCAGCAGTAAGCAGTTGTAAGAGTGAACAGAGCTAATAATAATGAGCTTATAATAATAATAATATATTTAAAAATGTCTCCTTACCTGATAAAGATAAAAATACAGCAAACCATGTTTTGGTTCTAATTCCAAGATTTCTCATCAAAAGTAAGAAACTGAGGATTCAGATATTTACGGAACATGTGAGGTTTTTACATATTGTGTGTTAAAATGACATGATCCATTGTTATTTCAGATGATATTAATGAGTGTTACTCACTTTTCCTTCCTACTTTTCTCTGTGTTTTTGCTTGTTGTTCAAATACAAAAGAGATTCAAGCAAAACCTGGAGATAATGTCATTCTTCAGTGTCGGGGTCCCAGAGAAGGAGTCATCGAACTGTTAGAGTGGAGCAAACTTGACTTGAAGTCAGAGGATTTTGTCTTCTACTTCAGAGACAATCGCATTTATGAAAGGTACCAACATCCACTTTTCCGTGGTCGGGTGGAGCTGAGAGATCCACAGATGAAGGAGGGAGACTTTGCTGTGATTCTGAAGAACGTCACCATCAATGATACTGGAACATATGTGTGTTATTATGGAAATGCAGGAAGTGGACCTCATCTCATCAGCAACATCACCTTGACAGTCAGAGACTCAGGTGAGTGAGTGAACACTCCCCTTTAAAAGTATTGGAACAGTGAGGCCAATTCCTTTATTTTTGCTGTAGACTGAAACCCTTTGAGACGAGAGATCAACATTTCAGCTTTTATTTCCAGGTATTTACATCTGGATCTGATACAAACTTAGAACGTGGCACCTTTTGTTTGAACCCACTAGTTTGTCATGGAGCTTGGAGGAGGTTGTTTCTGATGTCACTAACACTTGTTGTAGTTTGTTTTGTTTTCTCTCAGCATCACAATTGCTTGTTTTTCACTCTCAGACATTTTTCTGGCTTCACTTAATGTAACATTGGCCTCAGGTAGCACAGACGGTTACTTCCATGCCACTTGGGCCTGTAACCACTTTTATCAATGCATCATTATTATTAACATTATTATTATAAAAAATAAACAACGATTATTATTATTAGTCGTAGTAGTTTTGTTTTGCATTTATTATTTTTATTTCTACTTTATACCTATCATTTGACTATCACTACCATTGTTGCTGTCAATCTTTTTCTTTCCTAAACACCATCGTCATTATTATTATTATTATTAGCATTATTATTATTATTATTATTATTAATTCAATTCAATTCAACTTTATTTATATAGCGCCAATTTACAACAAAGTCATCTCAAGGCACTTTACAGAATAAAGTCCAGACTACACAAGTATGTTGAAGCAACCCAACAAATCCCCCTTGAGCAAGCCCTATGCAACAGTGGAGAGGAAAAACTCCCTTTAACGGGAGAAACCTCCAGCCAAACCAGGCTCAGGGTGGGCGGCCATCTGCCTTGACCGGTTGGGGTGAGTGGAAAGTGAAGAGACGAAAAGAACAGAGCAACGAAAAGCAACAACAAAACGACAACAAAACCAATTAGAAAACAACAAAAAAGCAACAACAAAGCATTGTACAGGTTGGTAGGACACAAAATTAATGGCATACAGTGGTGACAAATAAATGTATAGAGAAAAAGAGGAGAGGGGCTCATTGTACTTGCAGGAGTCCCCCAACACTCTAAACCTATAGCATCTTAAGTAGGAGCTAGTTCAGGTTGAGTGAGCAGTTTTAACTATAAGCTTTATCAAAAAGGAAGGTTTTAAGCCTAGTCTTAAAAGTAGAGAGGGTGTCTACTCCCCGAATTTGGATTGGAAGCTGGTTCCACAGGAGAGTAGCTTAATAGCTAAAGGCTCTGCCTCCCATTCTACTTTTGCAAACTCTGGGAACCACAAGTAGGCCTGTATTTTGGGATCGAAGTGGTCTAATCGGGCGATACAGGACTATGAGATCTTTTAAATATGATGGAGCTTGACCATTAAGAGCTTTGTATGTAAGGAGGAGGATTTTGAACTCTATTCTAGATTTAATGGGAAGCCAATGGAGAGAAGCTAGTGAAGGTGAAATATGATCTTTCTTTCCTAATCCAGTCAGCACTCTTGCTGCAGCATTTTGGATTAATTGAAGGCTTTTTAGAGAGTTATTAGGACACCCCAGAAGTAGGGAATTACAGTAGTCCAACCTAGAAGTAACAAATGCATGGACCAGTTTTTCGGCATCACTTTGAGACAGGATGCTTCTAATTTTAGTCATGTTCCGTAGGTGGAAGAAGGCTGTTCTAGAGCTTTGTCTTATATGTGACGTAAAAGCCAAATCCTGGTCAAAAATAACTCCAAGGTTCCTCACCGCAGTACTGGAGGCCAAAGTTATGTCATCTAAAGTAACTATATTGTTAGACAGCATATTTCTCATGTTTTTAGGCCCAAAGAGGATGATTTCAGTTTTGTCTGAATTTAGAAGTAGGAAATTGTAGGACATCCAGGTCTTTATGTCTTTTAGAGATGCTTCAAGTTTGACAAATTGGTTAGTATCTTCTGGTTTCACAGATAAATAGAGCTGGGTATCATCTGCATAGCAGTGGAAGTTTATGGAATGTTTCCTAATAATTTTGCCTATTGGTCCTAACACAGAGCCCTGTGGAACTCCATAGCTAACTCTGGTGCATAAAGAAGAGTCATCATTAACATGAACAAGTTGGAATCTGTCTGACAGATAAGATTTAAACCAATGTAATGTGGTTCCTTTAATCCCAAATCCATGTTCTAGTCTCTGTAATAAAATGTTGTGGTCAATGGTGTCAAATGCGGCACTAAGGTCTAGTAAGACGAGTACGGACACAAGTCCATTATCTGAAGCCAGGAGAAGATCATTGGAGACTTTTATCAGTGCTGTTTCTGTACTGTGATGAGCTCTAAATCCTGACTGAAAGTCTTCATACAAATTATTCCCGTAAAGGTGATCACATAATTAGTTTGCAACTACTTTTTCAAGGATTTTAGAAATAAACGGGAGATTTGATATTGGTCTATAGTTGGCTAAATCACCTGGATCAAGACAAGGTTTTTTAAGTAATGGTTTGATTACAGGAACTTTATAAGCCTTTGGTACATAGCCAGTTTGTAAAGAGAGATTAATCAAATCTAATATGAACGTGTCTATTAAAGGTAGAACATCTTTAAGCAATTTGGTTGGAACAGGGTCTAAAAGACATGTTGTTAGTTTTGAGGAGGCGATAGTTGAACTTAGCTCAGTGAGATCTATGGGTGAAAAACAGTCTAAGATGGATTGGGGCCTTATTGAGGATTCTAGAGCTGTTGTACATGAAGATCTATCTGTAATATTTGTAGGGAGGATCTGGTGAATCTTTTCCCTAATGGCTACAATTTTATTAGTAAAGAAAGTCATAAAGTCATTGCTGCTCAAAGTTAAGGGAATAGTAGGCTCAACAGAACTATGGCTCTTAGTCAGCCTGGCTGCAGTGCTGAACAGAAACCGGGGGTTGTTCTTGTTTTCTTCTATTAATGATGAATAATATGCTGTTCTGGCATCACGAAGAGCTTTTTTGTATGTTTTTAAACTGTTTTTCCAGGCTAACCGGGATTCTTCTAAATTAGTGGAACGTCACTTCCTCTCTAACTTTCGTGTTGCCTGTTTTAAGCTGTGCATTTGTGAATTGTACCATGGAGGTCGGCTCCTCTGATTCACTGCCTTCTTTTTCAGAGGGGCAACTGTATCTAGTATCCTACGCAGTGAGGCTGCAGAATCGTCAACTAAATAATCAATTTGTACAGGAGTAAGATGGCTACTCACCATAGTATTGACACATGGTGGTGAAAAAGATGAAGAAATAATTTCTTTAAATTTATTCACAGCATTTTCAGATAAACATCTGCTGTAGTGGAATTTTTTCCTAACTGCTGTATAGTCGGTTATTGTAAATTCAAATGTTATTAGAAAATGGTCAGACAAAAGAGAATTATGAGGAAATACTATTAAATTATCAGTTTCAATGCCATATGTAAGGACAAGGTCTAACGTGTGACTAAAACAGTGAGTGGGTTTATTTACATTTTGGGAAAAACCAATTGAATCTAATAATGAATTAAACGCAGTGCTCAGACAGTTACTGTCAGCATCTACATGAATGTTAAAGTCACCCACTATAATGACTTTATCTGTACTAAGCACTAAATCAGATAGAAAATCAGAAAATTCTATCAAAAACTCTGAATAAGGGACTGGAGGACGGTACACGATAACAAATAATAGTGGTTTTTGAGTTTTCCAGTTTGGGTGTGAAAGGCTAAGAGTAAGACTCTCAAATGAGTTATAACTATGTTTAGGTCTAGGAATTATTGATAAGCTACAATGGAAGATTGCTGCTACTCCTCCACCTCAGCCTGTGCTTCTAGGAACATGATAATTAATATGACTCATTTAAACTGACATATTCTTCCTGCTGCAACCAAGTTTCAGTGAGACAAAATAAATCAATTTGATGATCATTTATCAAGTCATTTACTAACAGAGATTTAGAAGAGAGAGATCTGATATTTAATAATCCACATTTGAAAGTTTTGGGTTTTGGTTCAGTATGAGCATTAGTCTTAACTTGTATTAGGTTTTTATGATTAACTCCCCTTGTGTTCATTTTTGGTTTAAAAAGTTTAGGTGGTCGTGGAGCAGACATAGTCTCTATGGGGCAAAGAGCAGTGTGGTTAAGATCATAATATTCAACAAAATAATAATATTTCCTTGGTGAAAAATTAGAATCCATAACAGCTGCATTTTGTCTGTTGGTAACGTCAGATTCTATAAATATCTCGGACTGTTTATACCTGTGGATGTTGTCGGGTGTTGGAGCGGAGGATGCAGGACAGGTGAGCACATCAGAGCCACAGGTGTTTTCAATGGTCAGTCAGTCTCCGGAGACTGAGATGCTGTGGACAATGTTCTCAGTCAACATCCGTGATCCCAGAAAGTTCGGGTACAGTCCATCTTGCTTGAAGTACTGAGGACGATCCCAGAAAAGATTGAAATTGTCCACGAAGAGTCCGTGTGCGGAGACTTGTGGTTGAAGCCATGTGTGCAGGCTGAGGAGTCTGGAGAACCAGCCAACACCGCGACCCAGCGTGGGAACTGGGCCGGAAATGAAGAACCGTCTGTCGTGGAAAATCTCCAGTGAGTTGAAAAATGACACGGTCACGTTTCAGCAACTCAGACTGTTGGCGTTTGGTGTCATTTGTGCCAACGTGTATCACTACTTTTGTTGCTGTAGGATGTTTTTCAATCAGGTTTGGAATTTTCTCCGCTATGTCAGTGACTGTGGCTCCAGGAAAGCAAAACGTTTTAGCTGATTTTAAGCGGACGTCTCTAACGATGGAGTCGCCAATAATTAGCATGGTCGGACCGGGAGGACGGTGCGGTGGAGAGGTGCGACGAGGAGCAGCATGTGGATTCCTCTCTGGAGGCATGGTGTTGGTGGCGGTGGCACGTCTGGTCTGGCGAGGCCCCGGCAGCAGGCCCGACCGCGCTGCCCGCGGGAGGTGGAGCCGTGTGGTATCTCACGGGGCAGGGAGTCACAGGGAACCGCCGCCGGGGAAGTCGGACTTTCCAGCTCTTCAAGAACAGTGAAACGGTTCTCCACCTGGACCGGGGAAGGTGGTCCAATGGACTGGTTGACAAGATTAGCTGCAGCAGGTGTCGTCCGATGTCTCCTTTTAGCCGGGATCCAGGCCTCCTGTGTCAGCGGCGAGGAGCGGGCCCGTGTCGGGACAGGCCGTTGGTCGTCCGACAGGGGAGACCACAGATTGGCACCGTGTTTCCAGCGGAAGCAACAGGGCCAAACCACGCAGCGTGTCATCGGTGTCCTGGGTCACTGAACAAACAGCTGGGTGGATAGAAACTGTTTGTTCCATGTAGCTCGAGGTATTAAGAGCTGCGAGGTGCTTTGCTTGTGTGGTGGCAATGTTGGAAAACCCCAAGATAAGTTCATTTTTTTTGCTTAGTTCGTTTTCCAAAAGTTTGATGGTTTCTTGCAACTGCGTGAAAACGTGTACACAGTTTGAACAGAAACGGAAGTGACGCGTATTATTATTATTATTATTATACATCCATGTGTGTATGTATGTATCCAGTGGACATGTACATGCTACTATTCCCTTCTGTTTCTTTTACTCCTTTCTCCAACACTTTATGTCAATACTTTATTTTTATAGTATAAAAGTTCATATATGTTCTGAGCTCTTCCATTACTCCATGGTCACCCCTTTCCTTTTAACTTATTTAAAAGTTATTTATATATTAATTATGGTTATTATTATTATTATTATTATTAATTGTATGAATTATTTACATTTATTTATGTGTTTTATTTATTTATTTAGATTTTATATATAATTATTATTAATTATTATTATTATAATTATTACTCCCTGTTGCTCTGGGTGGAACAGTATGGGTCACTAAACTTCAAGACCACCATCCTTCTCTACTGTTTAGCCCTAATAAACAGGCCCCTCCTCAGGGTCTGGCAGCTGTTTTAGACGTAAAACAAGCAGTGAGCCGCCCCTCACCCTCTGGGGTTGAGAGCGACTTGGAGCTAGAGAATGACAGGTCAGAAACAACACACTCAACACAGTTAATCCAACAAACAATGCAACACACCAGCTGGACCATCCTAGACCCCCATGAATAAGTCCTCTGATTGGGCCTCGTTCTCAACAGGTATTTAGTCACATCCATTATTATTATTACTCATTTGGTTTCCTTTTGTTTATGTTTTTTGTTTTTGTCTTTCTTTTTGTTTAGTTTTTTAGGCAAAATAGACAAAACTTTGTCTATTGTATGATTTTTTTTTATTTGTTGTTGTTGTGAATTTAACAAAATGTAACATTGGCCATTGTGGAAATCATAGAGTTGGTTATCAACTGGTTGTGTGGGGCCTGGGTTTTCCTGTCAGAATAAGAGCGTGTTCATGTGAAAGTTCTTCCTTAGAGGCAACTTATGCAGATGTTACAGTGATGCAGAGAACTTTTCACACTGCAGAGAAAGTTTGCGATAGAAAAACAAGAAAAGCACAAGAAATAATGAAATAATTATTTTCTGCTGGCTGAAATGAAGATAACATCTGTAGAAAAACATTGTAAATAACAGTCAAATATTAAATAGATTCTAAAAAATATAAAAACCTTAAATTCATGTTTCTGTGGATGTCAGTGGATTTTTCATTTGTAATCACAGGAAAATGTTTCTTTAACATAACAGTAGGATGTGGATTATTTTTCTAATAAATAATCACCACAGAGTTTTCTCCTCAGATTATTGTATTTCTGACAAAATGCTTGACTGTGTCTGTGCTTATTACACTTATTCCATCTTTGACTGCAGATCAGAGAATATAATTATTCATTAAAAAAAAATAATTCATACAGTTACGTACAGGTTTCTCCTGTGATTATAAATGTCCACACTAGTGACATTGAATTTAACT